>NW_024081891.1:273125-468305 GCF_003009895.1 Hyaena hyaena
GATTCTGGATATTAACCCTTTATCTGATATGTCATTTGCAACTATCTTTTCCCATTCCGTTGGTTGCCTATCAGTTTTGTGGGTGGTTTCCTTTGCTGTGCAGAAGCTTTTAATCTTGATGAGGTCCCAATCATTTATTTTTGCTCTTGATTCCCTTGCTTTTGGGGACATGTCAAGTAAGAAGTTGCTGCGGTGGAGGTCAAGGAGGTTGTTTCCTGCTTTCTCTTCTAGGGTGTTGATAGTTTCCTGTCTCACGTTCAGGTCCTTTATCCATTTTGAGTTTATTTTTGTGCATGGTGTGAGAAAATGATCTAGTTTCATTCTTCTGCATGTTGCTGTCCAGTTCTCCCAACACCATCTGTTAAAGAGGCTGTCTTTTTTCAATTGGATACTCTTTTCTTAGTGTCAAAAGATTAGTTGGCTGTATACTTTTGGGTCCACTTCTGAGTTCTCAATTCTGTTCCATTGGTCTATGTGTCTGTTTTTGTGCCAATACCATACTGTCTTGATGATGACAGCTTTGTAGTAGAGGCTAAAGTCTGTGATGGTGATACCGCCCGTTTTGGTTTTATTTTTCAGTATTCCTTTGGCTATTTGGGGTCTTTTGTGATTCCATACAAATTTTAGGATAGTTTGCTCTAGTTTTGAGAAGTATGCTGGTGCAATTTTGATTGGAATTGCATTGAATGTGTAGATAGCTTTAGGTAGTAATGACATCTTAACTATATTTATTCTTCCTATCCATGAGCATGGAATGTTTTTCCATTTAGTTGTGTCTTCTTCAATTTCCTTTATAAGTTTTCTATAGTTTTCATCATACAGATCTCTTGTATCCTTTCTACTAGACATTTAAAACAGAATTAATACCCATTCTTCTCAAGCTATTCCAAAAAGTAGAAATCAAAAGAAAACTCACAGTCTCATTTTATGAAGCCAGCATCACTCTGATCCCCGGGCCAGACAGAGATCCAGCAAAAAAAGAGAACTACAGGCCAATATCCTTGATGAATACGGATGCAAAAATCCTCAACAAGATACTTGGAAATAGAATCCAACAGCACATAAAAAGAATTATCCGCCAAGATCAAGTGGGATTCATTCCTGGGTTACAGGCTGGTACAACATTCGCAAATCAATCAATGTGCTACATCACATCAACAAAAGAAAAGATAAAATCATATGATCCAGTCAATAGATGCAGAAAAGCATTCAACAAGATACAGCATCCCTTTTTAATAAAGACCCTCGAGAAAGTTGGGACAGAAGGTAGTTACTTAAATATCATAAAAACCATCTATGAGAAGCCCTCAGTTAATATCATCCTCAACGGGGAAGAACTGAGAGCTTTCCCCCTGAGATCAGGAAAACTACAGGGATGTCCGCTCTCACCACTGCTGTTTAACGTAGTTTTGAAAGTCCTAGCATCAGCCATCAGACACCAAAAGGAAATCAAAGGCATCAGAATTGTCAAAGAAGAAGTCAAACTTTCACTTTTTGCAGACGACATGATACTCTACATAGAAAACCTGGCAGACTCCACCAGAAGCCTACTAGAACTGATCCAAGAATTCAGCCAAGTTGCAGGGTACAAAATCAACATATAGAAATCAGTTGCATTTTTATACACCAACAATGAAGCAACAGAAAGAGAAATCAAGAAACTGGTCCCATTCACAATGGCACAAAAAACCATAAAGTACCTCGGAATAAACCTAACCAAGGATATAAGAGATCTGTATGATGAAAACTATAGAAAACTTATGAAGGAAATTGAAGAAGACACAAAGAAATGGAAAAACATTTCATGCTCATGGATTGGAAGAATATAGTTAAAATGTCATTACTACCCAAAGCAATCTACACATTCAATGAGAGAGAGCAAGAAACAACATCTTTGACTTCAGCTGAAGCAATTTCTTGCCTTACAAGTCTCCAAAGGCAAGGGAATCAAAAGCAAAACTGAACCATTGGGACCTCATCAAGGTAAAAAGCTTCTGTGCTGCAAAGGAAAAAATCAACAAAACTAAAAGTCAACCAAGCGAATGCGAAAAGATAGGAAAAAATAGTTGCAATGACATACTGGACAAAGGGTTAGAATCCAAAGTCTCTAAAGAATTTACCAAACTCAACACTGGGGAAACAAATAATCCAATGAAGAAATGGGCAGAGGACATGACTACACACTTTTCCAAAGAGGACATCCAGGTGGCCAACAGACACATGAAATGATGCTCACTGTCAATAATCATCAGGGAAATACAAATCAAAACCACACTTATATACCACCTCACACCTGTCAGAGTGGCTAAAATGAACAAATCAGGAAACAACAGATGCCTGCGAGGATGTGGACAAGTGGGGAAACCTCTTGCACTGCTGGTGGGAATGGAAACTGGTGCAGCCACTCTGGAAAAGAGTGTGGAGGTTCCTCAAAAAATTAAAAATAGAACTACCCTATGATCCAAATAGCACTCCGAGGAATTTATCCAAAGGATTCAGGAGTGCTGATTCATAGGTGCACATGTACCCCAATGTTTATAGCAGCACTTTCAACAATAGCCAAATTATGGAAAGAGCCTAAATGTCCATCACCTGATGAAGATAAAGAAGATGTAGTTTATGTATACAATGGAATACTAATTGGCAACGAAAAGAATGAAATCATACCAATTGCAGCAACGTGGATAGAACTGGAAGCGATGCTAAGTGAAATAGGCCATTCAGAGAAAGACAGATATCATATATTTTCAGTCATATGTGGATCTTGAAAAACTTAACAGAAGACCATGGGGGAAGGGAAGGCAAAAAATAGTTACAGAGAGGGAGGAAAGCAAACCATAAGATACTCTTAAATACAGAGAAGAAACTGAGGGTTGATGGTGGAGGGAGTGGGGAAGAGGAGAAAACAGGTGATAGGCATTGAGGAGGGCACTTGTTGGGATGAGCACTGAGTATTGTATGTAAGTGATGAACCATGGTAATCTACCCCCAAAACCAAGATCATACTTTATACACTGTATGTTAGCCAATTTGACAATAAATTATACTAAAAATTAAAAATAAATTAAAAATAAACTATAAACCTTCCTTCTAGGAGCTCAGTCGGTTAAGCATCTGACTTTGGCTCAGGTCAGGATCTCACAGTTCGTGGGTTTGAGCCCCACATCGGGCTCTGTGCTGATAGCTAGCTCAGAGCCTGGAGCCTGCTTCAGATTCTATGTCTCCCTCTCTCTCTGCCCCTCCCCTGCTCATGCTGTCTCTCTCTCTCTCTCTCTCTTTCTCTCTCAGAAATAAATAAAAATATTAAGAAAAGAATTTTTTTTTTAAAAAACTTCCTTCTAAACATGGTTTTAGTTGCATCCCACATTTGTCATGTTTTATTGATATTTAATTTAAAATATTTTCTAATTTTCATTTTATCTAATTTTCAACTTAATAAGTTATTTTAAAATGATTATGTTGCTTAATTCCCAAATTGTTAGTTCTTTTTAAAATAAATTTTTCCTTACTTACATTGATGTCAGAGATCATACTCTATAACTTCAACCCTCTGAAATTTATTGAGACTTGCTTTCTGGATCAATATATGTTAATTTTGGTAAATTCTCCATGTGCCTTTGACTAGAACTCTAAGCTTAATATTCTATATTCATGTTCAAATCAAGTTTAGTAATCTTGTTGAAATTTATTATATATGTCCATATTTTTATCACTTTGTTTTATCCATTCCTGAGAGGATACTATTAAAAATCCCAATGTAATTGCACATTTTTCTCTTTCTACTATTATTTTTGTCAGTTTTTGCTGTATGAATTTGAAGCTATATGATTAGATACAAACAGAGGTTCATTTGTTCATTATATCTTGGTGAAATAAACCATTTTTATTCTAATTTCTAATAATGCTTCTTCTCCTAAAATCTACTTTGCCTGATATTAATATAGACAAAATTACCTTTCTCTTGATTCATACTTACATGGTAATTTTTCATCCTTTTCTTTTCAATCACTTTACATCCTCATTATTTAACTTGAGCCTCTTACAAATAACATATTGCTGCTCCTTTTTTTTAATCCACATTAATAATCTTGGTCTTTTGATTGGATTGTTTAGTCCACTAACATTTAAAGTAATTGGTGACACATTTTCTATTTGCTGCTTTAGTTGTCCCTCCTTGTCTTTGCTCCATTTTTCCTTTTTGTCTTATTTTAAATTATTTTTACTGTTATATTTTCCTCATAGGTTCTTGCTAGCTATATTTCTTAATTATTTCTTTAACTATTGTCATATAAACTACAATATTTATTCTTGACTATTAAAGTTTACTAAAATTAGTTCTTTCCAATTTTGTGATTTTTTTCTACTTTGTCCACTTTTGTGTACAGTGCAAAGATTTCAGAAAACTCAACTTCTTGGTCACTTTATATTATATAGTTTTTAAGTATTTGCATTTTCTATAATGTGGTTATGTATACAAGATTTTTGATGTTTTGTTTGTATTAATTGTTCAATAATCATTTAGATTTATTCTTCGTGTTACTCCTATTCTCTCCTGCATCTATGGGTAGTAAATGGCATGATCCTTGTGATTCTTTATGATAATTCCATTGGCCTTGGCTTTGACCAATGGCATATGAGTAGATATATCCAGGCAGAAACTTTACACATGGCTGTGGGGGTCAGTCCACATTTTCCTTTTAGTCTCTCCAATAAGAATGATCATGATTTTTAACTGGGTTGTTCCTTCATAACCATCCCTTCTTTATGTTGATAGGGAATAAATGTTTGTAGTTGTAAACCATTGAGATATTAACTTTGTGGCAAGGGAGGGTAGGCAATAAACCAAGCTTTCACTTAGGACATTATCTTTCTGTCTTGAGTATAGGTGGACTGAGAATATGATTTTTCATTTTTTGTTAATATGAAAACTTTATTCCATATTCACTTTATTTGCATTTTGTTTTGAAATATAACATAAATATTAGTAAGTGCACAGGCTGATGAATTTTCATAGAGTAAATACACCTTTGTAACCAGGACCCAGATCAAAAAAAGCATAACACTATCTGCATCACAGAAGCACCCTCTTCCATATTAATGGCTACCCTGATTTTAAATAGCATACATAAATTTTCTTCTTTTTGAACTCTGTATAAAGGGGTTCCTTTATTGTATATATTTGTCTCATTTATTTTGCTAATTAATATTCCATATTTGAAACATTCATAATATATAATCATATCAAGTTTTATACCTCTAATGTGTTAAACTTGTTTACTTTTCCCTATTTTTTCCTCATCACCATTGGTAAGAGGATGCCCCTTTTTTCAATGCTTGATTATTTTGTTTGGTACTATTACTTTCATGCATGTGCTTTGTGATTACTGTGCATCTCTTGTATGTCAGGCACTGTGAATCCAGTGCGAGTGCAGATAATACTAGGACACTGTCTCAACTTTATTAGATTTACAGTCTGGGTGGGGGTACAGATAAATAAGTAGTGTGATGACAGTTACAACTGGGTAAGTAGGATTCTTGATTATTATGCAATAATGAATAAATGAAATAAAACATTACTTGTGAAATTTCTGTGGCAGTCTTATTCAATTTCTGAACACATCTTCATTTTGCAACTCACTGTTTCTGGCACTGGTCAAAGATACAGCAAAGTTTATCATGTCTCATTCCCAGCTCTCTTGTGACTTTGAATTAGGTTTAGCATTAATTCTAAACAAATAAAACAATAAATGAAGGATGCAAGCAGTGATGCCTGCTGTAAGTTGAGTGCAGTAGAGTACTATGAATGAGAGGACTGGACAATCATTGGCAGGAAGTGCTGAAGTTCCAAGGTTGGAACAGATTAGCTCAGTCAAGGACAGAAAAGTCAAATGGCTGTGGCCTCAGGATCAAGGCAATGGTGGGGAGCATGACATGAGACTGATGAATACAACAGGACCTAGCCACGGAAGGCATTTCAGGCCATAGTGGAGAGTTTGGTTTTCATCCTGGGAATAAAAGAAAGTCAATGCAGACCTTGAAGTTGGAGGTTGAGAAGCACAGGAGAATGCTCAGGGTACTTTGAAAGAAAAAAAAAAAGAAGTGATGATGCTTTGACCCACCTGGTGACAATAAGACCCCCCCCCCCCGCTCCAATTTTGCTCGAATTTCAGGTGTAAGGAGTAGTGGAGATAAGCCTGAAAATACAGATCATGAAGGACCTTGAATGCCCCACTGAGAGTCTGAAACTTTATGCAGAAGGAAGGAAGTTTCCTTCATGAGGAAAAGATATATGAACAAAGACAGATTTGATCTGAGGGTGCTAAGTGATGTCTCCCTTGAATATGAGAAGGTGTGTGCTTAGGCAAAATGGCACATTTGATACTTCACTTTAGGGGGGAAAATAGAGAAAACATGGCTTTTTGCCTTCAGACTTTCCATTTTCCAGACTTATTCTCTGAGTTTCCTGATAAATTTTGAAAATGTCCCAAAAGTGAGACTGAGCAAGGTTGCAAGAGTGAGAACCTGCTCAGTCTCCCCTCCTGTTTTCTGAAGTGTTGTTCTTAACCCTCTTTGCCCCTTTAGGAGCAGGCGATCCAGGATTTTGCTTTGCTGTGCTGTTCACTGAAAAGGCTGGCTGATTACTGATGAGACCAGGGGGCTGAGTGAGGCTGGGAAGTGGGCCAGGGGTATGGGAGGAACTGCACTGATGGCTAAAACTCTGATTGAGGAGGAGTTAGAACTAAACATGGTAGGGAGCCATTGGTGGCTTCTAAGACCAGGAGAGGAAATGGGAAAATAAATATATTAGGAAAATTTGCTTGGCAGTGGTAGGCGTGATCACTATAAGAACATCATTTTGATAATGGAACTGGGAGGAAACAGAAGGATTTTTTAAAGTCATTACATATAAATGTAGGTCTCCATTCAAAAACGGATTGTATAGATATCTGAATATTTATATTTCTAAATATGGAGAAAGCACAGTGCTTGGAGGGACATAATGACACTTTTGAGTTTTAGCCAGAAAGATACTATATGAATCTAAATTGCTTCTGTATACATTATCACATTTTATTCCATCATCCTTAAGAAGTGGGAAAGTATAGGGAATAGTCCCATTTTCAAAGAGAAAATAACCCAGCATTTAGGCCCTTTCCCTGATTGAGGATGGCCATAAAGGACAGAGCCTGGAATCTTAACAGCTGGGATCAGTGGGGCTAGTCATACCAAGCAGTCTCCTCTTTCCATACCAAGGGCACAAATCTAAGTTCCCAGCCCTGTCATGTTTAACAGAGCTCTTTGTCATAATGCAAAGTGCTTCAGTTGGCAACTACAATATCCACTAGCTGTGTCTGGTTTTTGGAGACTTGAAACATGGCTGATGTAAATGATATTTTAAAAATTTTATTAAACTATATAGTTAACTGAAACTTAAATGTGAATGCCCACATGTGGCTAATAACTCAAGCTTGAGCCCA
This sequence comes from Hyaena hyaena, assembly GCF_003009895.1. Taxonomy (NCBI): domain Eukaryota; kingdom Metazoa; phylum Chordata; class Mammalia; order Carnivora; family Hyaenidae; genus Hyaena; species Hyaena hyaena. The sequence continues at coordinate 280,604 of NW_024081891.1, forward strand.
CTGCTCTTTGGCTGAACTCTCTCCTTGGCTTTTACTCACTCATCTGTCAAATCTTGGGTTGCTTTTCTAAAGTATATTTACCAGAGAAACAGTCTTGTCCTGGGGAGGGAAGGGAGTAGCAGGTGTTGGCTCAGAGTCTTTCAAGTTGTATTTGATATGATAAAATGTCTCCACAGGTCATGGAGATAGGTTGAGCTGGTTAAATAAAGGTAAATGAGGTATTTACTGCAGGACTTCTTTGTCTTTTCTGTGTTGACATCCCCTTAAAACCTTAAGAGAAAAAGATCAGTAACTATAGGCCTATTTTCATAGAGATTGTACAGGGAGTATATTTTTAAAAAATGACTTCAGAGGAAAAAAAATATGGCTGAGACACCTCTTAGTTGTGTGACCTTGAATTACTTCCTCATTTTGCTTTTCTTTAGTTTCTTTACTCACAAAATGCTATTACTATCTCCTAACTCAGAGGTTTGCTGTGAGTATATGCCAGGCAAGGTGGTTACTTAAGAATGACTCAGGCCTTGCTAATTATGGAAGGTAACTATACAGAGATCAGTACTATCAGAAATGGCACAAAGGCTCCTGATGGGAAATAAGTTTTCAAATCTCTTCCCTCACCTTCATTCTCTGTCTCATCCAGAAGTCTGAAGTTCCTGAGTGAATTTGTATTTATACAGTATTGTTTTCTTGAGCAGTCTGTACTGTCATTTCCTACATGTGTAGGCCTCATGATATAGGTCTCATTATTCCTTGTCTGGTTTACACAATCTGTTTTTAACGTATGGATGTTGGAAAGCGCAGAAACGACTGTTAGTCCAGAAGGACAAGCAGCCTGGCAGCCCCTATCCTCAATCATTGACAGAAATGAGTCCTATTTTTAGAAATTTGGGTCACTGCACTTTTGTGTTCAGGCAATATATAAAAATGTGGATGGCAGAACATTAGGCCAAAGAGGATTATTCTTGAACCTCAGGATGCAGTGGAATAGTCTTTGCTAGGTATTGGAGTTGCTTGGGACCCATCAATCCTTCCTTCTATTTTTTCCCCTTTTCATGGAACTTTTGATCTTCTGCCTGTCCTACCATTACATTTTGGAAGTGCCTGGTTTCACAGTTCACATAGCCGGAAAGAAATTTTGCCTTAGGAAAGACTGAACCCAGAATCTCGCCCATACCTAATTTAGCTGGTATTTAGGTGATACTTGGGCTTTAGAGTTTCTGCTAAGATGACATTTGGGGTTGTTGGGATGGAATGGATGCGTTTTGCATGCAAAAAGAACATGAATTTAGGAGGGTTAGAGTGGAACTTAAATGGACTGAAGGTGATCCCTCAAAATTTGTAGGTTGAAGCCCTAGCCTTAAATGTAATGATGTTTGGAGATGAGGTGTTGGAGAGGTAACTATAATTAGACAGAGTCATGAAGGAGGGGTACTCATGATGGATTATATCCTTATAAGAAGAAGCACTAGAGAGCTTCTTTCCTCCTTCTCTCTCCCTCTCTCTGTTTCTCTCCTCCCTCTCTCTTGACAGCAAGAGGGTAATCATTTGCAAACAAGGAATAGGGTTCGCACCAGAACCTGATCTATGCCGGTACCCTGATCTCAAGGCTTCCAACTTCCATAATTGTGAGGAATAAATTTCTATTATTAAAGCTACCTAGTCTATGGTACTGTGTTATAGAGCCTAAGCTCACTAAAATATCAACCTTAGACCATGCATCCTCTCTTGACTGTAATTGTGTCTGATGCTCCTTCCACATGCCAAGCAAAAGACAGGGCCTAGTTTCTAATATATGCTCTATTTGCTGATGGAACTGTCAGGCAAACCTGTGTGTTCCAAATGGCACATGCTTTTTATTTCTTGTGTACTCATATTTTGGTAAAACAACTAGCTCGAAATTATTATTTTTGAGAGAAAGGACAGGAAGGAAAGCGAATGGGCCGGTTTTACCTGTAAAAGACCCTTTCCTATGAGAGGTGAGAGTAAGGAGTGGGAGCATGAACAAGGAGGTTAAGCCCCTGAATGCAGAAAACAGGTGTGTGTCAGAGTGGTAAGCTACAATGGAGACGGAACTAGATACCCAAGGTGTGGGGGTCTGATCCCAGACCACTCTCCTCCAAGAGGCTGCCTCTTTGATATGTCTGGGCAGCTGCCAGCTGCCTTTTACTCCTTTACCTGCTACCAGAGCTGATAAGGCAACAACCTGGAGAATTGTTGGCCAAGCTGAACTCTAATTCCATGTATGGCAGGAATGGACTCAGTCAACAAAACCAGACCTCCCAGAATAGCCCTGCATCATGAGAAACAAAGAAATTGGCAATGGAAGTGAGGGGTATGGTGTGACCATAAGGAAGGCAAGTGCTCCAGGGATACAGTCTCTTTTGGTATATCTGGAGAATAAACCACTGGAGCAGAGGGGACTTCAGGGGCCATGCCCCAGCAAATTAATTCAGGAGGACAGGCTAGCCTCCACTGTCCCATGAAAATGAGAATTGGTATCAACCCATCAACCTGTATCCCAGAGACACAAAGCAGTAGTGACTGTCGGCACCCCTAATAATCAAGGCAGCTTCAGCTGACCCTTCCTTACCTTACATTGAGTCAAAATTAAAGGAAGGGAAGAAACTGCAAAGAAGTTCTTTTCTTTGTGGGGCAAAAGCTTCTGAAGCCTTAACTGGGTTACAAGGAGAAGACTTCGTCATAACAGGTGCCGTGAGTCTCCAGTTTGCAGCCCAGAAAGCCATCATACAACTTCATGTAACATTTCTTGGATTTTAGCATTAGTAAGTTGCTAATTGCTAAAGTTTTTCCACAGGTCCTAAAAAGCAAGGTGGGCTCTGCCTGTCTCACCTGATTGATTACTGTCATTGTGACCAGGCAAAATTTATGATTATATGTTAGCTCAAGTTTAATAATGCTTACAAAACATCATAGTCCTCGGGGGTTATCAGGAATTTCTAATAAGAGAAAAACAGGTATGTGTGAAGGACAGTGGTGTGGTAGCAGAACAAGTCCATCCATCCTGGATTCCAAAGTCAAATTCATTATTTAATGCAATGTGAGGTATTTCACCCCCTATAAGCCACAACCTCCTTATTTGTAAAATGGGGCAGCAGCACCTGTCCCACATCATTTTTGTGCAAATTAAATCAGTCTAGTGTGGGGGCATTCCTTTTGCTTACGCAATATCAGTTACACATTAAACCTGAAAGATAACCCATTTATTATGGGCAGTAACATAGAGCTGCACAATATTGTAAACACTTTCAAGTAGGATTTGGTATTCATTCTTTTTAGTGAAACAAAAAAAGTCATAGAAAAGAGAGATTTGAGGCAACAACCAAGATTAGTGATTCATCACTTACATAAAACACCTATTGCTCATCATAACAAATGGCAGTCCTTAATATCCACCAACTATGTAGCCCATCCCCTACCCACCTCCCTCCATTAACCCTCAGTTTGTTCTCTATTTTATAGTCTCTTATGGTTTGTTTTTCTCTTTTTATTTTTCTCCTCCTCCCATATGTTCATCTGTTTTGTTCTTAAATTCCACATATGAGTGAAATCATGTGGTATTTGTCTTTCTCTGGCTGACTATTTCACTTAGCATAACACACTCTAGCTCCATATATGTCCTTGCAAGTGACAAGATTTCATCATTTTTGATGGCTGAGAATAATTATGTGTCTATATCTACATCTATTTATCTCACATCTTCTTTATCCATTCATTACTCAATGGACATTTGAGCTCCTTTCATAGATAGTTTGGCTATTGTTTATAATGCTGCTATAAACATCACAGTGTGTATGCCCCCTTTGAATTTGTATTTTTTAATCTTTTAGGTAAATACCTAGTATTGCAAATGCTTTTTCTGCATCTATTGAGAGGGGCATATAGTTCTGATCCTTTCATTAATGTGGTGTATCACATTGATTTTCAAATATTGAACCACCTTTGTAGCCCAGAAATACATCCCACTTTATCGTGGTGAATAATTCTTTTAGTGTACTGTTGCATTCTATTTGCTACTATTTTATGGAGAATTTTTGCAACCAGTTTCATCAGGAATATTGGCCTGTAATTCTCCTTTTTAGTGGGGTCTTTGTCTGGTTTTGGAATCAAGGGCCTCACAGGAATTTGAATGCTTTCCTTCCATTTCTATTTTTTGGAACAATTTGAAAAGAACAGGTATTAACTCTTTTTAAAACTCTGGTAGAAGGAAGAGCTATGATGGAAGAGAAGTAGGGATTCCCTGGCTTTCCTGAGCCTTCAAACACAGCTGTGTTGATGTCAGATCATTTGGTCACTTGGAACACCCAAGAAATTGATCTGCACAGTGGCACAAGGATCTCCACAGTTGGAGGGAGACAGACAGGTATGCAAATCAAAGCACACCTAGTTAAGGATCCAAACACTCCACCACTGCAAGAAAGAAGGAGAGCTCTGCAGAAAACTGACCAGTAGGAAAGAGTAGCCAAAGTGCAACCTCATAATGCACACAGCATACACCAGAAACACTTCCTGAAGTTCCAGACCCTGGGCAATGTATGACCCCTTTTTAATATAGCAGTACTCTCAGGTTCAGGAAACATAACAAGCTTTTAAAACACGCAAAAGCAGAAACTTAGCCAAAATGACAAGATAGAGAAATTTTCCCCAAAAGAAAGGTCAAGAAAAAAATCACATCCAAGGACTTGCTCACTATAGATATAGGCAAAATATCTGAAAAATAATTTAGAACAAAGATAAAGGAATGCTGGCTTGGCTTGAAGAAAGAACAGAAGACATCAGAGAAACCCTTGCTGTAGAGATAAAAGACTTAAGAACTAGTCAGGGTGAAATAAAAATTATTATAATGAGATGCAAAACAAACTGGATACAGTGACAATGAGGACTGAAGAAGCATAGGAAAGAATTGGTGATATAGAAGATAAAATTATGGAAAATAATGAAGCTGAGGAAATTATAATGTTTTATGTATTTTTGAGAGAGAGAGACAGACAGAACATGCATGGAGGAGAGGCAGAGAGAGAGAGGGAGACACAGAATCCGAAGTAGGCTCCAATCTCTGAGCTGTCAGCACAGACCCTCACACAGGGCTTGAACTCATGGACAGTGAGATCACAACCTGTGCTGAAGTCCAAAGTTTAACCAAATGAGCCACCCAGGTGCCAAAGCTGAGGAAATTATTAGATTGGGAGGGGAGACTCAGGGAACTAAGTGATTCCATGAAATGAAACAATAGCCATATAATAGGATCCCAGAAGAAGTAGACTGGGAAAAAGGAGAAGAAGTTTTATTTAAGCAAATTATAGCTGAGAACTTCACTAACCTGGGTAAGAAAATAGACACTCAAGTCCAAGAGGTAGAGAGAACTTCCTTCATTTTCAACAAAAACAGGTGAACACTATGGCATATCATAGTGAAACTTGCAAAATAGGAAGACAAAGAAAGAATTCTAAAAGCAGCTGGGGACAAAAGGACCTTAAACTACAAGGGTTGATGCATAAGGTTAGCAGCAGACCTCTCCACTGAAACTTGGCAGGGCAGAAGGGGTTGGCAGGAAATATTCATTGTGCTGAACGGGGAAAAAAAAGGCAGCCAAGAATTCTTTATTCAGCATGGCTATCATTCAGAATTGAAAGAGAGATAAAGAATTTCCCAGAGAAACAAAAACTAAAGGAGTTCATGACCAGTAAACCAGCCCTGCAAGAAATTTTAATGGGGACACTCTGAGTGGAGAAAACAAAAAGAAGAAGAAGACTAAAGCAACAAAGATTACAAAGGACCAGGGAATATCACCAGAAAGAGCAACTCTACATGTAACACAATGACACTAAATTCATATCTTTCAATAATCACTGTGAATGTAAATGGACTACAGGCTCCAATCAAAAGCCATAGGGGATCAGAATAGATTAAAAAAAAAAAAAAAAAAAACAAGACCCATCTAAATGCTGCCTACAAGAGACTCATGAGACTCATTTCAGACCTAAAGACACCTGCAGATTGAAAGTGAGGGGATGAAGAACAATCTATCATGCTAATGGATGGCAAAAAAAAACCAAAAAACAAAAAACCCAGAGTAGCCATACTTATATCAGACAAATTAGATTATAAAACAAAGACTGCACCAAGACATGAAGAAGGACATTAGATCATAATTAAGGGGTCTACCTATCAAGAACCAATAACTGTAAATATTTATTCCCCCAAAGAGAAACACCCAAATATATAAATCAATTAATAACAAATATAAAGAAACACATTGATAGTAATACCAAAATAGTTAAAGATTTTAATAACACACGTAGAGCTATGGACAGATCATCTAAGCAGAAAATCAACAAGGACACAATAGCTTTGTATAACACATTGGACCAGAGGGCTTAACAGATGAATTCAGAACATTTTATCCTAAAGCAGAATACACATTCTTCTTGAGTGCACATGCAAAATTTTCCAGAATAGGTTACATTCTGGAATGTATCTGGAATGGGTCACAAATTATCCCTCAACTGTTGCAGAAAGATTGAGATCATACTATATATATTTTCAGATCACAATGCAATGAAACTTGAAATCAATCACAAAAAGAATTGGAAAGCCGTCAAATACATGGAGGATAAAGAACATCATACTGAAGAATGAATAGGTTAACCAGGAGAATCACTGGGTTCTACTCCTGAAACCAATACTACAATTTATGTTAAGTAACTTGAATTTAAATGAATAAATTTAAAAAATAAATAAACTTAAAAATATATAAAAATACATGGAGGCAAATAAAAAACAAAGCCAAACAAAACAAACAAACGAACACAACCGTCTAAACCCTTTGGGATGCAGCAAAGGAAATCCCAATAGGAAAGTGCATTGCAATTCAGGCCTATCTCAAGAAGCAAGAAAGGCCTCAAATTCACGTCCTAATCTTACATCTAAAGGAGATAAAAGAGGAGCAGAAAATAAAGCCTAAACTCAACAGAAGAGGGGAAATAAAGATTACAGCAGAAATAAACACTATAGAAACAAACGAATAAACAAAAACCAGTAGAACATATCAATGAAACTAAATGCTGCTTCTTTGAAAGAATAAACAAAATTGATAAACCCCTAGACAGACATCAAAAAGAAAGGAGAGAGGACCCAAATAGATAAAATCCTGAATGAAAGAGGAGAGATCAAAACTGACACCACAGAAATGCAAACAATTATGAGCAAATGCTATGAAAAATTATATTCCAACAAACTGGACAATCTGGAAGAAATGGACAAATTCCTAGAAAGTCACGCACTACCAAAACTGAAACAGAAAGAAATAGAAATTTGAATAGGCCTACAACCAGCAAAGAAATTGAATCATTTATCAAAATTCTCCTAACAAGCAAGGATCCTAAGCCAGATGGCTTCCCAAGAAAATTCTACCAAACTTTAAAGAAGATTTAATACCAATTCTTCTCAAACGGTTCCAAAAAATAGAAATGGAACCAAAGCTTTCAAATTCATTCTATGAAACCAACATTACCTTGATTCCTAAACCAGACAAAGGACCCACTGAGAAGGAGAATTACAGGACAATACCCCTGATGAACCTGCATGCAAAAATTCTCAACAAGATACTAGCAAATCAAATCCAGTGGTACATTAAAATAATTATTCACCACGATCAAGTAGGATGTATTCCTGGGCTACAAGAATGGTTCAGTATTCAGAATTCAATCAATGTGATACCCCACATTAATAAAAGAAAGGATAGAGACTGTATGCCCCTCTCAATAGATGCAGAAAAAGCATTTGAGAAAATACAGCTTTCTTGATAATAACCCTTAGAAAGTAGGGATAGAAGGGACATACCCCAACATCATAAATGCCATAGACAAAAGATCCACAGCTGATATCATCCTCAATGGGGAAAAACAGAGCTTTCCCCCTAAGGTTAGGAACACGACAGGGATGTCCACTCTTACCACTGTTATTCAACATAATACTGGAAGTCCTAGCCTCAGCAATCAGACAACAAAAAAGAAATAAAACTATAAATATTGGCAAAGAAAGATTCAAACTTTCACTCTTCTCAAATTACATGAAACTCTACATGGAAAACTGAAAAGACTCCAACAAAAACTGCTAGAACAGATATATGGATTCAGCAAAGTTTTAGGAAATGAAATCATTGTACTGAAATTGGTTGCATTTCTATACACCAATAATGAAGCAGCAGAAAGAGTAATCAAGGAATTGATCCCATTTACAATTGCACCAAACAACTAAGATACCTTAGCAATAAACCTAATTAAAGGTAAAATATCTGTACAGTAAAAACTATAGAAAGCTCGTGAAGGAAATTCAAGAAGACACAAAGAAATGGAAAAATATTCCATGCTCATGTATCAGAAAAACAAATCTTGTTCGACTGTCTATACTACTCAAAGCAATCTACACATTCAACGCAATCCCTATCAACATGTCACCGACATTTTTCACAGGGCTAGAACAAACAATCCCAAAATTTGTGTGGAACCACAAAAGGCCCAAAATAGGCAAAGCAATCCTGAAAAAGAAAACCAAACCTGGAGGCATCACAAATCCGGACTTTGAGCTACATTACAAAGATGTAGTCATCATGACAGTGTGGTACTGGCACAAAAACAGACACATAGATTTATGGCACAGAATAGAGAAACCAGAAATGGACCCACAACTATATGTTCAACTAATTTTTGACAAGCAGTAAAGAATGTCCAACAGAAAAAATAGACAGTCTCATCAAAAAATAGTGTTGGGAAAACTGGACAGCTTCACGCAGAAGAAAGAAACTGAACCACTTTTTTACACCATACACAAAAATAAATTCAAAATGGATGAAAGACAGAATGTATGTAAGACAGGAAAGACAAAATGGATGTGAGATAGGAAATCATCAAAATCCTAGAGGAGAAAGCAGGCAATAATCTCTTTGACCTCAGCCACAGTAACTTCATTCTAGACCTGTCTCAAGAAGCAAGGGAAACGAAAGCAATCATGAACTATTGGGACCTTATCAAGATAAAAACTTCTGCACCATGAAAGCAACAATCAACAAAACTAAAAGGCAGCCTATAAAATGGGAGAATATATTTGAAAATGATATATCTAATAAAAGGTTAGTATGCAAAATCTATAAAGGATTTATCAAACACAACACCCCCCAAAACCACAAATAACCCATTGAAAAATTGGGCATAATACATGAATATAAACTTTCCTGAAGAATACATCCAGATGGCTAACAAACACATGAAAAGATGCTCAACATCATTCATCACTAGGAAAATACACATCAAAACCATGATGAGATACCACCTCACACCTGTCAAAATGGCTAAAATTAACAAACCAGGAACAACAGATGTTGACAAGGATGCATGAAAAGAACACTTTTGGTGGTAATGCAAACTGGTACAAACACTCTGGAAAATAATATGGAGCTTCCTTAAAAATTAAAAATAGAACTAACCTATGATCCAGCAATTTATTTATTCAAAGGATACAAAAATGCTGATTTGAAGGGGCACATGCACCCCAGTGTTTATAGCAGCACTATCAACAATAGCCTATGTATGGAAAAATCTGTATTATTTTCCTTCTTCAGCTGGTTTTAGGCTTTATTTACTGTTCTTTTTCTAGCTCCTTTAGGTGTAAGAGTAGGACGTGTATTTGAGACTTTTCTTGCTTCTTGAGATAGGTAGACCTGTATTGGTATATACTTCCCTCTTATGACTGCCTTTGATGTATCCCAAATGTTTTATACTGTTATTTAACTTCCATTTATTTGTGGTCTTTACACATTTTTCTTGTAGTTGATTCACGTTTCATAGCGTTGAGGTCTGAAAATATGCATGATATGATATCAATCTTTTTGTACTTGTTGAGGCTTGATTTGTGACCCAGTATGTCATCTATTCTGGAGAATGTTCCATGGGCACTTGAAAAGAATGTGCATTCTATTGTTTAGGATGAAATATTCTGAATATATCTATTAAGTCCATCTGGTCCAGTGTGTTATTCAAAGCCATTGTTTCTTTCTTGATTTTCTGCTTAGATGATCTGCCCATTGCTGTAAGTGGGTGTTAAAATCCCCTACTACTATTGTATTATTATCAGTGTGTTTCTTTATTAATCGATTTATGTATTTGGGTCTTACAAGTTGGGGCCATAAATATTTACAATTACAATTGTTAGATCTTCTTGTTGGATAGACCCCTTAAATTATGATACCATTCTCTTCTTCATCTCTTGTTACAATCTTTAGTTTAAAATCTAGTTTGTCTGATATAACTATGGCTACCTCCCTTTTTTTTTTTTAAATGTCCATTAGAATGATAGACTGTTCTCCATTTCCTCACTTTCATTCTGGTGTTGTCTTTAGGTCTAAAATGTATCTCTGGTGTGCAGCATATCGATGGGTCTTGTCTTTTCTTTTTTTAATCCTTTCTGACACCCTATATCTTTGATTGGAGCATTTAGTTCACTTACATTCACAATAGTTATTGATACATAAGAATTTATTGCCATTTTTTTGTGTTTGATTACCTGTAAGTTGCTGTTTCTGGAGATTTTCTCTGTTCCTTCCTAGTCGTTGTTACTTTTGTTCTTTATTTCCCAATCAAAGAGTCTCCTTTAATATTCTTACAGGGCTGATTTACTGGTCATCCCTTTAGTTGTTTGGGAACTTCTTTATGTCTCCATCCATTCTGAGTGACAGACTTGCTCAATAAGGTATTCTTGGCTGCATATTTACCCCCTTCAGCATGTTGAATAGGTCATGCCACTCCCTTCTTGCTTGCCAGGTTCCTGTAGATAGATCTGATGCTAATTTGATTTGTCTTCCCTTGTAGATTAGGGGTTTCTTTTTCCGTGCTGCTTTCAGGATTCTTTCCTTATTTCTATATTTTGCAAATTTTACTATAGTATGTCTTGATAATGGTCGATTTTTGTTGAATTTGATGGGAGTTTCTGTGCTTTTTGGATTTGAATGACTGTTTTCTTCCCTAGATTAGGGAATTTTCATCTATAATTTTCTCTAATAAACTTTCTGTCCTCTTTTCCTCTCTTCTCTTTTGGGACTCCTATGATATGGATGTTATTATGTTTTATAAAGTGGTTGAGTTCCCTAAGTTTACATTTGAGATCTGCTATTTTTCTTTCCCTTTTATTTCAGCTTCATTATCTTCCATGATTTTATCTTGTTTTTATTTTTTATGTTTCTTTATTTTGAAAGAGACAGACTGCATGAGTGGGGGAGGGGAAGAGAGAAAGGAGAGGGATAATACCAAACAGGCTCTGCACTGTGGCTTACACCCACAAACCCATGAGATCACAACTTAAACTGAAAACAAAGCCAGATGCTCAACTGACTGAGCCACTCAGCCACCCCTCTAAGATTTTATCTTCCATATAACTGATTTGTTTCTCATCTTCATACATCCTTGTTGTCATTTCATCCAGTTGGGTTTGAATCTCAGCTATAGTTTTAGCCTGACTAGTTTTTAGTTCTTTTATCTCTGCAGTAAGGGCTTCTTTAGTATCTTCTATGCTTTTCTCAAGCCCATACAGTATCCTTATGATTACCGTTTTAAATTCTGGTTTAGACATCTTACTTATATCTATTTTTTAATGCTTATTTATTTTTGAGAAAGAGAGAGGCAGACTGCAAGTGGGGAAGGGGCAGAGAGAGAGGAAGACATAGAATCTGGAAGCAGGCTCCAGGCTCTGAGCTGTCAGCACAGAGACTGACATGGAGCACGAACCCACGACTCTGAGATTATGACATGAGCCAAAGTTGATCGCTTAACGGACTGAGCCACCCAGGTGCTCCTATGTATTTTGATTAAATCCTGGGCCATGGTCTCTTCCTATTCTGCCTTTGAGGTGAATTCCTTCATCTTGTTGCTTTATCTAGGTCAGTGTGTGTGTGTGTGTGTGTGTGTGTTAGGAAAACCTGTCATATTCCTGCTCCTGACAGTATTGGCTATATTAAGAGGTGGTCCTATACTATCTTGGGCCTGGTGATTCAGGAAGTGTTTCAGCGTGTGTATTCAGCTGTTGTGTTTTGGCTGCTCTTTCCCTCAGGTCAGTCCTCTGCAGAGTTTCTTGCCTGCAGTGGGGAATACTTGGACCTTGTCCACTGTGTGACAAAGTTTAATTAGGTGATTTTGGTCAGCTGGTTAAAAGAAGCTAGATTCTATTTTTCCTAGAGCTGAAGCTTTGTAGCACTCTGATCAGTAGACTTTGTGAGTACAAGGGGTTTGTGCTGGTCTTCTGGGGGAGGGAACTGCTACACTAGTTCACAGGTGCTTGCCCTATTAGAGATGTACCTGTAGGCACAGGGAGGCGGGGCTTCATGTAGGCAGGTTCCACCTCCCCTGGGTGCTTTGTGCTGCTCACTAAAGTCAGTGACAGGATAGAGGAAAACAGTGTTGCCCACTTTCTTGTCCCCAGAGGAGAGAGTTCATGGCGGCCACTCTTCAGGAAACCTTCACAGAAGAGGAAACAGTCTACCCTCTGGCGTCTCCAGCTTTCATCAGATTCCTGCTTTCACTCTATTTGTGTCCAAGCTGTCTGCCTTCCAGGCGGCACAGCACTGCCGTGTTTCATCTCAGACACGCAGCTAGGTTTCAAAACTCCACAATTTAGGGACCCTGTGTGGTACGGACCCTGCTGATCCTCTGCAGGAGAGCCTTGCCATGCTGGCTGGTGCTGGTTCCTCCCTGAAAAGCAGTCCATGGATGTGCAGCAGTTAGGAGCTTATGGTGAAGGCAGCAAAGCGGGCACCTAGACTTGCTGCCCTCGGCCAGTATCTGTTTCTGTGCTAGGGAACAGGGAAGCGCACTGGTGCTCACCAGCTCTTTTGTCCCCAAGAGGCCGTACCATCTGTCCCCAGTGCACTCCAACAAGGGGAACTTCTGCCCATGCAACCCGGGGATCCTCAAGCCACCTGTGTGATCCCCACCTGGGCCTCTCTCCTGCACGCGGACACTGCTGTGCCTGCCAGCATCTGCCTAGCGGCGGTGCAAACTTCTAAAACTTGAGACTTCGGGGTCTGCTGCTTGTAAAAACTTGCGACAATCATCCACTTTAGCTTTCCCAGTCAGTGGTTTTGGGGAAGTGTTTCTTTTGTGCCACTCTCTCTCTTTCTCCTTCTCTCTCTCCTCTCCCCTGGATCAAGGCTTCCTCCCTCTGTAGTATTTTCTCCTCCAGATCACATCTCCACACCTTCCAGCTCGAGTGAGCTGGATGCAGAACTCGAGTGAGAAAAGATGCCAGCATTTGGATTGATTTCTTGGGCGTTCAGGATGATTTGATAGTTCTCTAGCTGTGTTCTAGGGATGAAGCCAGCAAGGTTCCCCTGCCCTCTCAGCCGCCTTAACTCCTCTCCTCACAGCTTTCTTTCAAATCAGAAAGTACCTTTGTGGTATGTTAAAGCACTAAACATGTCCTCTCCCTACTCCCTCAGAGGATCAGAATTGCGGTGCGTAGAAGAGTCCACAATGTAGAAGCAGCTGTGTCAGTGGGAACATCCGGGTTGTGTCAGAAAGTTCCAAGATCAAAGAATGGCTTCACCAGCTGCATGACTGGAAAGCTTGCTCAATATTTCTGATCTTTCTGTGCTCTTTTTTTTTTTTAATGTTTATTTATTTTTGAGACAGAGAGACAGCACGAGCTGAGGAGGGTCAGAGAGAGAGGGAGACACAGAATCTAAAACAGACTCCAGGCTCTGAGCTGTCAGCACAGAGCCTGATGCGGGGCTCGAACCCATGGACCGCGAGATCATGACCTGAGCTGAAGTCGGTCTCTCAACCGACTGAGCCACCCAGGCGCCCCAATCTTCCTGTGCTCTTAATTGTAAAATGAGAATAGCAATGTTCTATTGTGTTAACATTGTACAATAGGTTAAAATAGTTATTTTAATAATAAATAAATATATTTGCATAAATGCCTGGTATATAATGAGCACCCAAAGGTGATCTCACTTTACTACTACATTAGTGACATTGTTTTTTTTTTTGTTTTTATTTACTTGTTTATTTTATTTGTTTTATTTTTTATTTTTATTTTTTTTACAAATAGTTTATTGTCAAGTTGGTTTCCATATAACACCCAGTGCTCATCCCCACAAGTGCCCTTCTCGGTGCCTATCTCTCCCCTCCCCCCCACACCCATTGGGTGCCAAATTTAGAGCCCAGTGGAGGAGATTAGCTGTCATCCCATTTACACATCCCTGGGCACACTTGCCTTTGTATTTAGAATTTCACTTTGCTGATTTATGTTCAACTTTTGGCGCACTCTGACCCTGTCTGCTTTTTCAGCCATCTGCTAAGTGAATGGGGATATTCCTTACAGACCTACTAAATTTTCTTTGCTCTGTCCCACAAAGCTGAATAATAAATAGTAGTGTGTTATTGGTGATGTTTGCTGACAGCTGTAGGAGAAAGGATAACCCATGCCTGCATTCATAACACCAAAACTCCTGAGTTTCTGTCTTCTGAATGTCTCCCTACTTTTGTTTCCTCCCTTTTATGTTAAAAAGAGAATTCTGGGGTGCCTGGGTGGCTTAGTTGGTTAAGCGTCCGACTTTCACTTAGGTCATGGTCTCACAGTTCGTGGGTTCGAGCCCCGCGTCGGGCTCTGTGCTGACTGCCAGCTCAGAGCCTGGAGCCTGTTTCAGTCTGTGACTCCCTCTCTCTCTGACCCTCCCCTGCTCATGCTGTCTCTCTCTGTCTCCTAGAAATAAACAAACATTTAAAAAAAAAATAAAAAGAGAATTCTGTGAAATAATACGCAATAACAGCAGATGCCAGCTCTGACTTGTTTTTTATTTCCTTAAGCACAATCTATTGTTTGTTTAGAATAGAAGCATTAATACTGATGACAATGATGATAATAGTAGCAGTTTTGTATTTGTTGACCCCCAGGCACTGCGTAGATATTTGACAAATTTATACTGTAGAATACTCTGGATGGTAGCTATTATCATTCCCATTTTACTGATGAAGAAATAAGGCTGAGAGATGTTAAGTAGCTTATTTTACGCTATTCAGCAAATACATGGTAGAATTAAATTCAAACCTAAGTCAGTTTGGTGCCCAAGCCCTGTGAACTTTCTACTGCATATTGGACCTCCTTTTTAAGTTTGATATTTCTAGTGTCCTGCACTGGGTTCGCTCTTTCTATGTGTATGCTGTATGAGTGAATGAATGAATGGATAGTAAGTAGTTTAATTCAAACTCCTTGCAACCATAATGCATTGAAAAACATATTTTTTCTGGCCAAATTAACACATTTTTCTTCCTCTTTGTTGTGTATTCCCTCAGGATAAATGACTATGATGAGCTGACCCACTTTTTATGCTTTCCAGCAGCTCCTGCCAGGTGGGGAATTAGCTGTGTGCATCTGCACCTAGAATAGGTCCTACTGGGACAGACAATTCCTGGGCAGGAGGGAGAAGAGCAGGCACTTATGCATTGCTTACCTCTCTTGCAACGTTTACAGGAAATAAGAGATTTATAGACTGTGGGTAAACTGGCTGAAGAAACAGAGACCTAAAAGGAGGCATGATACTGTGAAGGGCTCTGTACTCGAGAGGCTGTATGAAGCAACGTTAAACCATCCCTTCCTACCTGAGGGCTTTCTCTGACAGGGACCTTGGCTGTTGGTCTTCTCAGGGTAGGGGTTTGTCAAGCAAGAAAATAAGGCAAACTCAAGTATGAATGCAGTTATCAGTATGAGGGCTTCCCACCCAAGGAATTTTGCCACTTGAGAGAGAATAGAGTATTTTCAGTACTGATTGAAGGTGCTTTATGTGTGGTGCTTTACTAAGCATTTTATACAAGTACTCTCATTTCACAGCTATGACAGCCTTATGTTTCACATCAATTTTATGTATGGAAAAAACTCAAATTCGGACAGGTAAAAACACACCTCGGTCCAGCTGGTAGATTGTGCCTTGTGCCATGTACCCATGTTATCTGAACCCTGAGCCTGGAGTTATCACCTATGATACCCCTGTTGTGTTGTGCCATCCTGCTGTTAGTTGACAAGGTCTCTACACTTCCTGGCAGAGCCCTGGCCACCAGCTGCTGGCACCTCAGGAGTCTGACATGCTGGCAGCAGTGGCCTCTGCAGGAATTTTCTGTCTACTCAGAAAGCCTGTCCTGTGAGGTCCTATTGGTTTCCACCTGGGCTTCGGAAAGATCACCGCATGGGCCTCCATGTGCCAAGTTTCTCAGAAATTCACAGGCCCTTCTTGACCCCCTTCCCCTTAATTAAGAGACAGCACCACAGGCTGCTGAAGCACAGGCTATCCATCTTCTAGAAAAAGGTCACCAGCTGAAGGGACAGGTGATAAATCAAAGTATCTAGGGTCAGTTCAGAGAATGTTTGCCTTCCACATGAGAGCCATGCTTTTCCAGTATGGGGGAAGCATGGCTGAGGAGTGATTTTATTTTGAGGAGCATGTGCTGAGTTTTACAGACAGAAGCATGCAACTTATTCTTGTTTTGACAAGAATTTTAGAACAAAACTTTGTCATCTTTGTCTGCATGCATGCTATTTAGCAGTGGTCTGGGCACAGAGACAACATTCTCAGTAATGGCATGATCATTAATTAAAAACAAGTTTGTTTCAGATTCTTCATTCAGTCATTCATTCATTCATTGATAAAATGTTAACTTATCATCTGCTAATTAATTGATAGTAAACTGGAAATTATGCACTCATCATGCAAAAAAGTAGTTTTTGGGGTGCCTGGGTGGCTCAGTTGGTTAAGTGTCCGACTTCAGCTCAGGTCATGATCTCATGGTTCATGGGTTCAAGCCCCACGTTAGGCTCTGTGCTGACAGTTAGCTCAGAGCCTGGAGCCTGTTTCAGATTCTGTATCTCCCTCTCTCTCTGACCCTCCCCTGCTCACGCTGTCTCTCTTTCTTTCTCAAAAATAAATAAAACATTTAAAAAATTTTTTAAAAAGGAGGGGGGACAGCCAGTAATTAAAGAACATATTTGAATGTAAAATTGAAAAAAAGGCCCAGGTGTTTTGCCTTGTCAGAGGGGTCAAGAAAGCTTTGTCGAGAACATGCTCTGCAGCTAATATCTGACTTAGTTAAATGAAGAGAAGCAGCCATTCCAGAGGGAGGAACCTGCATGTGCAAAGGCCCTGTGACAGGTGACAGGAAGGAATGTGCTGATTAGGAAAGACCTAAAGATAATATATGGGTGGAGCAGAAAGAGAAATGGTGCCCAAGAGGTTAAAGACATAGAAGAGGAAGTGACAGACCAGACAGAACCTGGGCACCATGTTCAGAAGGTTGTTTTGTCTGCATTTTTCTTCCTTTTGCCTCCTCCCTCCCTCCCTCCCTCCCTCTTTCTTTCTTTCTTTCTTTCTTTCTTTCTTTCTTTCTTTCTTTCTTTCTTCCTTTTTTCTCTCTGATATTTATCCATTAAAGGGTTTACAGCTTAGCATCAGCATTATCACATATGTTTATTGGCTTATTTTAAAGTCATTCTAGCTGTGGTTTGAAGAACTGATTACAAAGGGTCAGGGAGAATTCAAAGACAACAGTTTAAAGACAGTTGCAGCAACTTCCTCCTAACCCACCTATAGGAAAAAGTTAATGGAAGATGAAGCGGGAGAAGAAGGGGGAAAATAGTTGGGGAGAGGTAAGGAGGCAAACCATGAAAGACTCTTGAATGCTGAGAACAAAGTGAGGACTGATGGGGGGGGGGAGGAGAAAGGGGGTAAGGGGCATGGAGGAGGGCACTTGTTGTTTGAGCACTGGGTGTTATATGTAAACCAACTTGACAATAAACTATTAAAAAAAAGAAATAAACATTAAAAAATAAAGACAGTTGCAGCAGTCCATAAAGAAAGGAAGGTGGCTTTGACCAGGTAGTGATGGTGGCAGAGATTTGCAAAATGTAAACCAGAGGACTTGTGCAAATAGAGCTTTGGCTTGAACAGAGCTGCCCCTGACCTTCTGAGCAGGTCCAAGCCAGGGAAAGAGTCTGCTCACTCAGCTGTGGCACCCAGCTAGGTCATCAATCTCAGGCCGAATTCCTGCCCTCTGCATGGTTGGTGGTGAAGTGTTCCCACCAGAAAGATTCCTCATGGAACAAAACTTTTCTGTTTGCAAGGGTCAACTTCCCCTCTTCTGAAATCCTTTTCTTCTCCTACTCATTTTTCAAGGCCCCACTCAGGCTCTGCCCTTCCAGGAATGTCCTGGAGCCATCACACCCTCGATTCTGGCGATTACTTCTGAAATATCCGAAAGCTTGGGCTTCCCTTCTCTGCAGTTCACCTGCTCCTGTCTGGGCCTCAGTTTCCTGCCTTGTCAAATAAGAGAGGAAGAAGCCCCAGACTCCTCAGTTTACCGGCTAGCTCTACAGCTGGCAGTTCTGTGACCAATGTGCATTCTGGAGACTCCTGTGTCCTTGCCTCCTAGTGTCCAGCTCTAGCCCCTTGTGTACCCGACATATGTTTACACTCTTTTGCACACTTCACAGTGGTGCACAATGAACATTTACTGATTTGCTTTGATTTGATTTGATTTAACATGAACATTGGCTTCAAAACCAAGATCAAAACAGGCAGACTGAAAAAGGCTGTCCAGTTTTGACCCATGTTCTGGTCTGCCAGTCACCATGGTCACTATATGGTGTGAGAAACAATGACATGAAGAAAAAGAGAGGGAGGTGGCAAGTTGTGATGGGAAACCCTTACCTGATATCAGCAGAGAGGAAGCCACACCGTCAACCTACTAATTTTTATATTTAGGCTTATAATGCATGCCCATGGTTAGAAGAAGAATTAACACTAAGAAAGATCATAATAAAACAGCAGATTTTTGGCTTTTTTCTTGCATTTACTTTCATATTTCTAAATAGAACTCCAATATGATTGTTTCTGTACTTATCGTTTTAACATCACTTGTTGGTACACTTCACATGAGGTTAGGATTTGGCACTGATTTCTCTCACCCCCTCTCTTCTCTGCTTCTTTCCCCTCAGGGGACCCCATCCTTCTAATTGAATTATGTCATAATATTTCTAAATTAAATTTATGCTTATTATACTCCATACTCATCCAAATTGTGTTTGGGCACACAGGTCATAAATCCTAGATATTGGTACTGAGGGCTGGGGAGAGGCCAAAACAAAGAGGAATTTACCATCTTATTCTCCTTCACTCAAACTCCTTTGTGTCTTCAGACACATGTTGTTTGGGATCTGTCATTTTTTCTAAGAAACACATATTATCTGGGATAACATTCCAACAGCTGAGGATTGTGGGGTTTTTTTCCTTTTATTTTGTGATTGTGAAACCAATATTGTGATACATGCATAGGCTCTGTCAAATGTTTGTAATATTATAAAAAGGAGGCCAGGGATTTTGAGCTGGACCAATTCAACATTGGGCTTGCTGAAAGAACAACACCTTTTTTGGTTGAAGACAACTCATGCTTCAGCTGTTGTAGGAATATTGATGCTCTCCAAATGTTAAAGAATTCTCAGCATAAGAAAAAATTTAAAAAATTATAAAAACAAAAACCATAAGACATAAATCTAAGAATTGTAAGTAGCATGTTGAAATAAAATCTTGAACATTTTGTTCTGGGAAGTTGCAAAATACATATTTTCCCCTATTCTTATTGCCAAATAAAATTTCCTGGATGCCCTACAAAAAATAAACATAGACTGTAGAAAATGAAGAAAAAGTAAACTGGTTAGGCATCACAGCCTACGGAACAACATGGTAGAGAGTTTACTGGGTTTTCTTTTTTACCTCATATATTCCAGATTTGAAGAAATCTCAGTAAACACAGACTTATGTGCTAATGTATTAATAACTACATTAAATGTTAATGGTCTAAATACACCAGTTGAAAGAAAGATATAAGAAGAGTGGGGGGTAAAACATGACCCACCTATTTCATGTTTGCAAGAAACTCACTTCAAATATGGGAGGCATGTTGAAAGTAAAAAGATGAGAAAAATATCTATTATAAAAGTATTAATCAAAGGAAAACATGAATAGCTATGTTAGAATCAGAAAAATTATACTTCAGAGGAAGGATAATTACCAGAAAGAGAGAGGGACATTATATAATGATAAAACAACCATTCCACCAGGATGACATGCAATCCTACATGTGTACCAACAAAGCAACAGAGCTGAAAAGTATATATGTTAAACCAAAAGAACTAAAAGGAGACATAAACAAATCACCAATTGTAGTTAGAGTGTTGACATCCTTCTCTTGTCAATGATCGAACAACTGAGCAGAAAAACAAGGACATGGGAGGAGGGAGCAAGATGGCGGAGAAGTAAGGAGCTCCGTACTCGCACTTGCACCCATACATCACACAGAAAATATCTGAAGCCATTGGAAACCTTACAAAACCTGAGAGATTGGGAGAAAAAGGACGCAGAATCCACTGAGAAAGCCTTCTAACAGGACTCGGGCTCAGAACACCCAGCAGGCAAGCCCCCGCCCATGCGCACCAGCCTGACCCAGAGAAGGAAGCAGCGATTCTGAGTCCACCCCCAGAGCTCGGCAGGGAGCCTGGAATTGCCCAAGGGGGTTGCCTGGGAAGCTGTGTCTAAGGCAAATTCAGCGGGGCACGCGGACTGGGATTTGGAGATTGGAACTGGCCTGAGTTGAAGAGTACAACCAACTTCGGCTGCGCCCCCGGTACGGGGAGTTTACATGCCCAAAAGAGCGAGGTGCAGCGCTTGGTTCAAGAAGGGACTGGAACACCGTCACTCTCCTCCCCACAACCGCCAAGGCAGAGCTCCCGCCTGAGGCATTGGATCCCGCCACGCCCATCCCTGCCTGAGAGGTGCCCTCCTCCCTGTTTTTTTTTCTTTTTCTTTTTCCTTTTTTCTCCTTTTTTTGTTTTTTTCCTTTTTTTTTCTTTTTCTTTCTTTTTTTTCCCTTTTTTTTCTTTCTTTTTTTCTTCTTCTTTCTCTTTTCTCTCTTTTTTCCCCAGAACACTGACCTGACTAACTCTGGTCGCCGGCTTGCTTAAACAATCACAACGAGTCCATTCTGTAAATGTAAATTCTACCACTACCGATATTTTCAGCTCTCTCTCTCAGGAGTAATAAGACTATATAGTTTCTCTGAATAATTCCAGCATCCTTCTCTCACCTATCCAACCATATTCTACCCTTTACCTCTTTGAAAAAAGCTTCTTATCCCTTCTGCCTGTTCATTCTATCTCCAATTCTGCCTCATCCCGCCCTGCCTTCTCTCTCTTTCTCTATGCTCTTCAACCAGCATTGCATACACAGGGCTATTTAACTGTAGATGGGAAATCCAGGTATATGCTTTAAACCGTTCTTTGTCCATCGGTTATCTTCTTTTTTCCTTTTCTTTTCCCCTTTTTTGACCCTTTTAGGTACTTTATACTCCACATTATTCGCCCTCCCTGCTCCGTCTTTTCTCTTAACTTTTTTGTTTTCCCTATCGCTTTGCATGTTAGTTGAATTAGCCTGTGCGTCTGTGTGCTCCTGCTCCCTGTGAGTTTGTCTGTCTGTTTTCTTTTCCAGGGCTACCTCAAGAAACAAGATAGATTACACAAGGTGGAGAGTCCCAAATATCACTACGAATAGGAAAATAAAATAACCAAGGTCCCAACAAGAGAGACCAAGGGATACCATTCAAAAAAGACTCTCTGAAAGGATAGGCCCTGTAAAGTCAAAGAGTCTTCTCGGATATAGCAGCGCTCATAGAAACAGAGAGCATAACAGGTCTTTAAAACCAACAAGAGCCGGAAAGCTAACTAAAATGATGAAACGAAAGACTCTCCGTCAAAGAAACTCCAAGAAGAAATGACAGCTAATGAACTGCTCAAAACATATATCAGCAGAATAACTGAACAAGATTTTAGAATAATAATGGTAAAATAAACAGCTGGGCTTGAAAAAAACATAGGGGACATCAAAGAAACTATGGCTACAGACAGAATGGAAAATAAAAATACGCATGAAGAATTAAAAAATGCGATAAATGAGATCCATAATAAATTAGAGGCCTCCAATGCACGGATTGAAGAGGAAGAAAGGAGAATAAGTGATTTAGAAGACACCATTATAGAAAAACAAGAAGCTGACAAAAAAAGAGACAAACTGATCCAGGAACAGGAAAGAAGAATTCGAGAGCTCAGCGATACGGTCAAACGCAACAATATCCGTATCATAGGAATCCCAGAAGAGGAAGAGAGAGGGAAAGGTGCTGAAGGAGTCCTGGAACAAATTATAGCAGAGAACTTCCCCGACCTGGGGAAGGAAGTAAATGTGGAAGTACAAGAGGCTCAGAGGACTCCCCTCAGACGTAACCTGAATCGATCTTCTGCACGACATATCATAGTGAAAATGGCCAAATACAAGGACAAAGAGAGAATTTTGAAAGCAGCTAGGGAGAAAAGGGCCCTAACATACAAAGGGAAACCTATCAGAGTGGTGACAGACCTATCTACTGAAACTTGGCAGGCTAGAAAGGAATGGCAGGAAATCTTCAATGTGATGAACAGTAAAAATATGCAGCCAAGAATCCTCTATCCAGCAAGCCTGTCATTCAAAATAGAAGGAGAGATAAAAACCTTTCCAAATAAACAGAAATTGAAAGAATTTGTCACCACGAAGCCAGCCCTACAAGAAATCCTGAGGGGGATGCTCTGAAGGAAAGGTTGCAAGGAACAAAGATACCAGAGACACCACCACAAACATGAACCCTACAAAAGATACAAAGACTCTAAACCCACATATTTCAATAATAACACTGAATGTAAATGGGCTGAATGCTCCAATCAAAAGACATAGGGTAGCAGAATGGATTAAAAAACAAAATCCATCAATATGCTGTCTACAAGAAACTCATTTTAGACGGGAAGATACCTTCAGATTAAAAGTAAGGGGATGGAGAAATATATATCATGCTACAGGAAATCAAAAGAAAGCCGGAGTAGCGATACTTATATCAGACAAACTGGACTTTAAATTAAAGACAATCACAAGAGATGAAGAAGGGCACTACATAATAATTACAGGGTCCATCCATCAGGAAGAACTAACAATCATAAATGTCTACGCACCGAATATGGGAGCACCTAAATATCTAAAACAATTAATCACAAACAGAAACAAGCTTATAGATAAGAATGTGCTAATAGCAGGGGACTTTAATACTCCGCTTACAGCAATGGATAGGTCAACCAGACAGAAAATCACTAAAGAAATAATGGACTTGAAAGACACATTGGACCAGATGGATCTGACGGATATATTTAGAACTTTACATCCTGAGGCCAGGGAATTTACTTTCTTCTCAAGTGCGCATGGCACATTCTCCAAGATAGATCACATACTGGGACATAAAGCAGCCCTCAATAAATATAAAAGAATAGAGATCATACCATGCACACTGTCAGATCACAATGCTTTGAAACTTGAAATCAATTACAGGAAGAAGTCTGGAAAACCGCCAAAAACATGGAGGTTAAAGAACACCCTTCTAAAGAATGAATGGGCCAATCAGGCAATTAGAGAGGAAATTAAAAAATATATGGAAACAAATGAAAATGAAAACACAACAATTCAAAATCTATGGGATGCGGCCAAGGCAGTCCTAAGAGGAAAGTACATTGCTCTCCAGGCCTATTTCAAGAGATTAGAAAAAGCACAAGTCCAAAATCTAACAGCTCACCTAAAGGAGCTAGAGGCAGAGCAACAAGAACGCCCTAAACCCAGTAGAAGAAGAGAAATAGTAAAAATTAGAGCAGAAATAAACAACATAGAGACCAAAGAAACAATTGAACAGATCAATGAAACCAAGAGTTGGTTTTTTGAAAAAGTAAACAAAATTGACAAACCTCTAGCCAGGCTTATCAAAAAGAAAAGAGAGAGCACCCAAATAGACAAAATTATGAATGAAAATGGACTTATTACAACCAACCCCTCAGAAATACAAGCAATTATCAGGGAATACTATGAAAAATTATATGCCAACAAATTGGACAACTTAGAAGAAATGGACAAATTCCTAAACACACACTCACTACCAAAATTCACACGGGAAGAAATAGAAAACCTGAACAGACCCATAACGAGTGAAGAAATCGAATCAGTGATCAAAAATCTCCCAACAAATAAGAGCCCTGGACCTGATGGTTTCCCTGGGGAATTCTACCAGACATTTAAAACAGAATTAATCCCAATTCTTCTCAAGCTATTCCAAAAAATAGAAGTCGAAGGAAAACTCCCGGACTCATTTTATGAAGCCAGCATCACTCTGATTCCCAAGCCAGACAGAGATCCAACAAAAAAAGAGAACTATAGGCCAATATCCTTGATGAATACGGATGCAAAAATTCTCAACAAGATCCTTGCAAATCGAATCCAGCAGCATATCAAAAGAATCATCCACCAAGATCAAGTGGGATTCATTCCTGGGTTACAGGGCTGGTTCAACATTCGCAAATCAATCAATGTGATCCATCATATCAATAAAAGAAAAGATAAAAACCATATGATCCTGTCAATAGATGCAGAAAAAGCATTTGACAAAATACAGCATCCCTTCTTAATAAAGACTCTCGAGAAAGTTGGGATAGAAGGAACCTACTTAAACATCATCAAAGCCATCTATGAGAAGCCTTCAGCTAACATCATCCTCAACGGGGAAAAACTGAGAGCTTTCCCCCTGAGATCAGGAACACGACAGGGATGTCCACTCTCACCACTGTTGTTTAACATAGTGCTGGAAGTCCTAGCATCAGCCATCAGACAACAAAAGGAAATCAAAGGCATCAGAATTGGCAAAGAGGAAGTCAAACTTTCACTCTTCGCAGATGACATGATACTCTACATAGAAAACCCGACAGACTCCACCAGAAGCCTACTAGAACTGATCCAAGAATTCAGCCAAGTTGCAGGGTACAAAATCAACGTACAGAAATCGGTTGCATTTTTATACACCAATAATGAAGCAACAGAAAGAGAAATCAAGAAACTGATCCCATTCACAATTGCACAAAAAACCATAAAATACCTCGGAATAAACCTAACCAAGGATACAAGAGATCTGTATGATGAAAACTATAGAAAACTTATGAAGGAAATTGAAGAAGACACAAAGAAATGGAAAAACATTCCATGCTCATGGATAGGAAGAATAAATATAGTTAAGATGTCATTACTACCTAAAGCACTCTACACATTCAATGCAATTCCAATCAAAATTGCACCAGCATACTTCTCAAAACTAGAACAAACTATCCAAAAATTTGTATGGAACCACAAAAGACCCCGAATAGCCAAAGTAATACTGAAAAATAAAACCAAAACGGGAGGTATCACCATCCCAGACTTCAGCCTCTACTACAAAGCTGTCATCCTCAAGACAGTATGGTATTGGCACAAAAACAGACACATAGACCAATGGAACAGAATTGAGAACTCAGAAGTGGACCCAAAAGTATACAGCCAACTGATCTTTGACAAAGCAGGAAAGAATATCCAATGGAAAAAAGACAGCCTTTTTAACAGATGGTGTTGGGAGAACTGGACAGCAACATGCAGAAGAATGAAACTAGATCATTTTCTCACACCATGCACAAAAATCAACTCAAAATGGATAAAGGACCTGAACGTGAGACAGGAAACTATCAACACCCTAGAGGAGAAAGCAGGAAACAACCTCCTTGACCTCCACCGCAGCAACTTCTTACTTGACACATCCCCAAAAGCAAGGGAATCAAGAGCAAAAATAAACTGTTGGGACCTCATCAAGATTAAAAGCTTCTGCACAGCCAAGGAAACAACCCAGAAAATTAATAGGCAACCAACGGAATGGGAAAAGATAGTTGCAAATGACATATCAGATAAAGGGTTAATATCCAGAATCTATAAGGAACTCACCAAACTACACGCCCGAAAAACAAACAACCCAGTGAAGAAATGGGCAGAAGACATGAACAGACACTTCTCCAAAGAGGACATCCAGATGGCCAACAGACACATGAAACGATGCTCAGCATCCCTCCTCATCAGGGAAATACAAATCAAAACCACACTGAGATACCACCTCACGCCAGTCAGAGTGGCTAAAATGAGCAAATCAGAGAACTCTAGATGCTGGCGAGGATGTGGAGAAACGGGCACCCTCCTACACTGTTGGTGGGAATGTAAACTGGTACAGCCCCTCTGGAAAACAGTGTGGAGGTTCCTCAGGAAACTAACAATAGAACTCCCCTATGACCCAGCAATAGCACTGCTAGGAATTTACCCAAGGGATACAGAAATGCTGAGGCATAGGAGCACATGTACCCCAATGTTCATAGCAGCACTCTCCACAATAGCTAAAACATGGAAAGAGCCTAAGTGTCCATCAACAGATGAATGGATCAAGAAGATGTGGTTTATCTATACCATGGAATACTACATGGCAATGAGAAACAATGAAATCTGGCCATGTGTAGCAACATGGATGGACCTTGAGGGTGTTATGCTGAGCGAAATAAGTCAGGCAGAGAAGGACAAATATCATATGTTTGCACGTATAGGAGGATTAGGAGGAACTTGACGGAGGAACAAGGGGGAGAAGAAGGGCGGAAATGGTGGGGGAAAGGGAGAGAGGCAAACCATGAGAGACTCTTGAATGCTGACAAAAACTGAGGACTGATGGATGTGGGGGGGAGGGGGGATGGGCATAGAGGAGGACACTTATGGGGATGAGCACTGAGTGTTATGTGGAAACTAATTTGACAATAAACTATTTGTAAAAAAAAAAAGTGAAGAAAGAAAAAAAAAAGTATGATTCCACTACATTTTTCCTTTGTTGAACATAAAATTTATTTTATTCTCTAAACTGGTTAGTATTTTTTAAAGGCATGGCTAGATGTTAAATTGGATAAAAGAAATTGCCACTGTTTTTATTAAAAAAAAAAAAGAAAAACAAGGACATAGAAAAATGCAACATTACCAACCAAGAAAATCTAGTAAACAATTATAGAGTAGAAGAATACTTTTTTTCAACTCACATAGACATATACTAAAATAGGTAATATCTGGGGCCACAAAACAAACTTCAACATTTTTTTAAGAAATTGAAATTATACAAAGTGTTATAAAACCCACTCTGGAAATCAGTAACAGAAATAAAAGGTTAATTTCCAAACATGTAGAAACTAACAACACACTTCTAAATAATCAAAGTCTCATAGGGAATTTTTTTTTAAATGTTTTATTTATTTCTAGGAGAGAGAGAGAGAGAGACAGCGTGAGCAGGGGAGGATTAGAGAGAGAGGGAGTCACAGACTGAAACAGGCTCCAGGCTCTGAGCTGGCAGTCAGCACAGAGCCTGACGCGGGGCTTGAACCCACGAACCGCGAGATCATGACCTAGGCGAAAGTTGGACGCTTAACCGACTAAGCCACCCAGGCGCCCCGGGAATTTTTTAAAAAATACACTAAACTGAAAGAAAATGAAAATACAGGTAAGAATTTGCAAGACACAGCTAAAACAATGCTGAAAGGGAAAATTTTAGTCTTATATTCATACGTTAGAATAGAGGAAATATCACAAACCAATAATATTTTCTTCAATCTCAAGAACCTAGAAAAAGAACAAAATTCATCCAAAGCAAGCAAAAGGAAGAAACAATAAAAAGAGCAAAAATCAATAAAATTGAAAATAAAAATAGGGGTGCCTGGGTGGCTCAGTCAGTTAAGTGTCCACCTTCGGCTTAGGTCATGATGTCACTGTTCGTGGGTTTGAGCCCTGCATTGGGCTCTGTGCTTACAGCTTCAGATTCTGTATCTCCCTCTCTCTTTGACCTTCCCCTGCTCATGCTGTCTCTCTCTCTCAGAATTAAATTTAAAAACTTAAAAAATTTAAAAAAGAAAATAAAAATAATAAAACAATGAAACAAAGAACTTATTCCTTGGGAGGATTTTTCAAAATGAAAAAAATTCTAAGACTGAATAGTAAAAAAAAGTGTGAAGACACAAATTTGAAATACATGAAACTTAATGAAACAGAAAATATTGCCACAATTCTTTTAGACATCAAAGGGATAATAAAGGAATGCTGCAAACAACTTTACACACATAAATGTACAAGTTAGGCAATGCTTCAAAAACCTCCACAAACTACACAACTCACTCTATATGAAATGTATAGTGTGAATAGCCTTAAAATATTAGAAATTTATTTCTTAATATAAAAGCTTCACTCAGAAATCTCCAACATCAGATCATTTCATTGAGGGAGTCTTCCGAACACTTATAGAAGTGTTAACTCTAATTCTATTTCATTTCTCACAGACTATGGACAAGGAGGAAACACTACTCAATTCATTTTATGAAGCTAGCAAATTTCCTGATTGTAATATTAGACAAAAAGTGTTTTAAAACAAAGCAAAACTATAGACTAATACCTCTCATGAATATAGATGCAAATATCTTTAAGAAATACTAAAACATAGAATTCAGCAATATGTGTAAAGAATTATTTATTATAATGAAGTAGGGTTTGTTCCAAGGATAGAAATCTGGTCAGTATTTGAAAATCAATCAATGTAGTTCACCATATTAACAAGCTAAAGAGTAAAAACCACATGGTCATATTAATAATGCAGAAAAATAATTTGTCAAAATTCAGCACCCATTCATGATTAAAACAAACAAATAAAACCTTTCAATAAACTAGTAATAGATGGGAACTTCATCAAATTGGTAAGAATATTTAGAGAAACTCCACAGCTAAGACTATTCTCAATAGTGAAATGTTGAATATTTTCCCCCTAAGACTGAGTAAAAGGTAAAATTGTCTGCTACCACTAGTGTCACACCATTCATGTTCAAATAGGCACCAGCTGCTCTAGACAGGGCAATAAGGCATAGGTTGGAAAGAAAGAAATACATTTGTCCTTGTATGCAGATGATATAGTTGTCTATACGGAATATGACAAAGGATCTACAAACAAATACCTACAAGTAGTGAGTTCAGTAAAATTATAGAAATCAAAATAAACATACAAAATCAAATTGCATTTCCACCTACTGGCAATGAACACATGAACAGGAAAATTAAAAATATAACAATTTGCATCTGTAAATCTAACAAGGCAATGAATTACTTAGTTGTACATCTAACAAACCATGTATATAGCTTGTATGATGAATACTACAAAGCATTGATGAAATAAATTAAAGATGAAAACAATATCAAAGAAGGAATTTATGAACTAGGAGTCTCAATATAGTAACGATGACAATTCTCCTCAAATTGAATATAGGTTTTAACCAGTTCTTATCGAAATCTCAGTGAGAGATTTTTTGAAGCTATTGACAAGATTATTCAAAAATTCATATGTAGAATCAGTGGAACCTGAATGGTTAAAATGATCGTGGGAGAAAAAGATAATTAACCTACCTAATTTCAAGATGACTTATATAGCTGCAGTAAAGACTGTGTGGTTTTGAGGAGGGACAGACATGGATGTGGAAATGAATAAAGAACCCAGTGAATATCTATATTTGTATAGATATATACAATTGATTTTTGACAAAAAATGCAGAAGCAAGAGGAATGATAGCCTTTTCAACAAATACTGCTGGAGGAATTGGACGTTCATAGGCAAAAAAACAAAAATAAATCTCTATCTGAATATGACTTCTTATACAAAAATTAACTTGAAATGGATCATGGGCATGAATCTAAAATTTAAAACTATAAAACTTCAGGAAAATCACAGGGGAAATTTTTTAGGACTTAGGGATAGTTAAAGAGTTTTTAGATTTGACATAAAATGTACATCCTGGGCAAAAGTGGTAAATTTGACTTCATCAAGATTAAAAGCCTTTGCTTTGTGAAAAACCTTGTTAAGATATATGAATGCAAAATGGGACTAACATTCACTGTGGAAAGCAGTTTGTCGTTTTCTTAAAATACTAAATATGCAACTATCACAAACTCAGCAATTACACCCCTAGGCATTTATTCTAGATAAATGAACACTTGATGTTTACATAAAAACCTGTAAATATATGTTTATTTGTATTTGAATGAAACAAAGTACAGTACATTCATACCATGAAATATTATGCAGTGATAAAATATACCATGTTGGTCCATGCATCAACTTGAATGAATCTCTAGAAAATTATGCTGAGTGAAATATCTAAATCTGAAAATATTACATACCATGTAATTCTATTAGGATAATATCCTTCAAAATTGTAGAAGCTAAGGGGAACCTGGGTGGCTCAGTTATTAGTGTTCAACTTCAGCTCAAGTCATAATCTCATGGTTCATAAGTTCAATCCTTGTGTCGGGCTCTGTGCTGACAGCTCAGTGCCTGGAGCCTGCTTCGGATTCTGTGTCTCCCTCTCTCTCTGCCTCTCCCCTGCTCATGCTCTGTCTCTCAAAAATAAATAAAATGAGGACTGGTGGGGGTGGGAGGGAGGGGAAGGGGAGTGATGGGGATGAAGGAAGGCACTTGTGGGGATAAGCACTGGGTGTTATATGGAAACGAACTTGACAATAAACTATTAAAAAATAATTAAAAAATAAAATAAGAATAAACTAATAATTGCTAATGGTTAAAAAGAAATGAGGGTAGGACACAGGTGGGTAAGGTATGGTCTGAAGGATCCTTGTGATGATGGAAATGTTCTGTATCTTGACTACATCAATGTTAACATCCTGGTTGTGATATTGTGTTACAGTTTTGTAAGTGATTACATCATTTATTCAGGGAAACTGCAAACGATAGGCTGAATCTCTCTATATTATTGGTTACAACTGCATGCAAATCTATAATTATGCATGAAAAATATAATTAAAACATTCTCATCACATTAATTTGAGAACAAAATTGAATACTGGAGATTGATTTCTTTACACTTTATTTGAACTTTAATTTCTGCTGGGAACTTCATAATGGGAGGGATTTTATATTCAAATTTGGGACATCTATCAATATCTTGTTGACATTTTATGATGGAAATATCTCTAGGCTTTTAATATCATTGTAAAACTTTGATTAACTGTATTGGGCTATGTGGCTGGACATAATTTGGAATGAGAAATGGAAAAGCAAATTCATGTTCAACCTTGGCCTTGAAACCAAATTCTATTTTTGAGTCTTCTGGGGACAAAGTTTACACTGTCTGACTGTGTCCACAAAAGAAAAGTGTTCTCATATATTAGGATCAGTGCTGTCTTAAAACTCACATGACTATCTGATGGTAAGTTTCATAGCTATGCCCACTATGATAAGAAGATAAAAATCTGACAATTGGTGGTGGTGGTGTTGGCATATGATATGGAAACAGCACTTCCTGGGTGGACGAGGATTCTCTGATTAAAAGTTTGAGAGAAGCAGCTAAGTATGCTTGACAAATCCTCCTTTTTTTTCTCTCTCTCTCTCTCTTTAGGTCTTCCTATAGATCTTATTCTCTGCTCCTCCATGGATTCTACAGGAGCAGCCCCCCCAGGAGAAGCACATGGCAATGGGTATGCTAGTTAAGCACCTTGGCCAGCAAACCTCAACCACATTCTGTTCTTCCTCCTATGACTATGTTCCAGGTGGTTCTGAATCTGGGTGTTGATAAAAATAGTGTTATGTATTGAATTCTTGGAAATCTCAGCTGCTGTTAGCCAACAGTTATTGAACAACAGCTCTGTGTTGCTAATTTGTGCAAAGTGATGAGTTTCATTTCTGTATGTAGGACTCCAAGTACCAGAGGGTCTCTGGATAAAAATTCTTATAAGACCAATGGTGGACCCCTACTGTCCGATCATACAGTGTTCGCTATACACATTCTTAATTTGTCTCTGTAATAATTTGTTTCTGAAGGTGATCACAGCCGTTTCCCTTCCTTCCTATGATACCCTGGCATAGTCTCTCTCATGATGGCTCTGGGCTAAGCCATACAACTTGCTTTGTTAAAGGGTCAATAGCAAATGGGTCACAAACATAAATTTAGAAAATGTCCTTACTGGGCCTTGATTTATCTTGATACTGTTGGAGCATGCGTCCACCACCATATGAGTTTGGGCTAGCCTAATGGATGAGAGACACATGGAGAAGCCATTCCCAATGACTTAAATGACTTACACATGAGTGAGGCCATCCTAGACCACCTAGCTCTAGCCCAGCCAGCTTGCAGCAGAAGAGTTACTTAGCTGACCACAGAACCATGAGTAATAATGTTTGTTGTTTTAAATCACTAAGTTTTGAGGTGTTATGTTATGCTGTGAAAGCTAATACCATTTTACATATTTATTTGTTCAATATGTTGTCTTTTATTGGAATCAGTTTGTGATTTTGTCCCAACATATCAAAAACCTTCAGATATAACATTAATCTTCCATCCTATAGAGCAAAAATAAGGGATTTAATATATAAACTCCCATTGTTTTGTATACAACCATCACAAGACTCTTATCACTCTGTCACTGGGGTTCTGCCGTTATCAATTGTAAAAAATCACTTCCAAAAGAAAATGGGGATTTCTCACTCACACTTTCAGGTGAGCTCTCTTCTTTGGCAGTTATAAATAGCCAGAAATGTCCCACTGTAAATGATTGAGATGCTTGCCCTCGCCATGGTAATTCTGTTTCTATTGATTTTGCTGTAGAGGGATTTTGGTCACAGCCCATGTTGCCCATAAAACCTTTATGTCATCATTAACATTATAGCATCTGAGAACTCAGCTTTATTTAGTGTATTTTATGTACTGAGTGAGGGTGTGGGCTGCCTGAACCTCCTGAGGCAGTACAGGGAGTAAGGCTGGTCCACATCCCTTCACTGATTCTCCCCTCTCCCACTTCTCTGACACCCCACATACACCCACCCTTCACACCACTCTCTTATTCCTTGTTCTTTATCTCTCTATCTTTTACATATTTGTAGTGCTGGATTTCTCCATATTGCACTTGATTGTGAGTCTCTGGTGGACAAGCACTGTGTGCAGTTGTGATGTTCACCTCTGTCCTCCTCTTGGTGCAAGTAAAAATTGAGTGATTTGAAGGTTGAATTAAATTCAACTTATTCATTTAATAAATGCTCATGAACTTTCTGCTACATGACAGACACTGGGTAACTGGTCTGTACAGAATAGTGAATAAGGTAGATATGTTACCATATCCTCACACAAATAAATGTATAATTATAGACTGTGATGGTTTTATTGAAAAGAAAGTATGAAGAGAATAAGAAGGAGACTTGATTTAACTTGAAAGCATGAGGCAAGCCTTTATGGAAAAGTGGATTTTAAATGATAATGAAAGCATATGACAGTCTATGAATGGTGTCCCTTTCAGTAATGTAACCCAGTCACCTTGAGGCATAACATGAAATACATTATACAAAGAAGAAAAAATATGTTCTAGCATCCATAGATAGGAAAGTGCTGGATTTGGAAAAAGCTGTGTGCCAGGAGCATGGTGAAGTCCACCTCCTTCCAATAACCACTTATTTCCAGCACCTGCTGTCATGTAAAACAAGATGCTAGGTGAAGATTCTTAGAGAGATGTATTGTTGGATATATGTGGTTGGAGGATAAAGAATAGCTTAGAGATGAAGATGTAGCTGAGTAATATTTGGCCTATAAATGATAACTGAAGCAGTGTTGAGAAACAAAATCAATTGGACAGAGTCAATGGCTAACCTGAGAAGACCTGGGGCAGAACCTTCAGAAGAACCAAGGTGTGAGGATTGACAGAGGGAGAGGAACTCAAGGGGAAGACGGAAAAGTAGTAGAAAAATGATGAACAGATCTTGGGGAAGAGTGTGCATGCAGAGGAAAGAAGATGTCAAATAGCTTTTGGCAGTGGGACTCTCCTGTGGAGTGGCTTCTTCTGCCCCCCACAACACATAGCATGTGGCACATCTGACCACCTGCAGTTACCTGCTTGAGGATCTGTCTTTCCAGGCCCTACAACTGGGGCTGTATCTATGTACTTCTGGTATCCTGTTCCCATCCAAGGGCTGCAGAATGCTAAACATTCTTTAATTTCTGACTCAGGAGTCACTTACTCCCATGGGCTGTCCTTGACTCCAAACACTTTCCCCCACCTCACCAATTCCCAGCCTGGGTTCACTGCCTCCCCTGAGCTCTCCAAATACTCAGTATATCTCTGCTATTGTCCAAAGTTTCATGTCTGTCTTATTGTGGATTTCCCCTAAACAAACTCTGGGTCAAAGCTGCAAGTGCAAGCAGTTTATTTGGGAAGTGTGAGGATACTAGGAAGGAAAGGCAGCCAATAAAGATGCATTTTTTAAAGTAAGAAAACACACTGAATATTTGGGACTTATTCCCACAAGGTTATTGTGAGCTTGTGTGATACACTCACTTTTACACCCAAGGGATAAGGGAGCTGGGGGTATTTATGCAGTGATAACCAACATTCATTCGAAAAGGGCTGTGCGCACTCGTGTGTGTGTGTGTGTGTGTGTGTGTGTGTGTGTGTGTGCCTTCTCTCACTATGGACATAGTGGGCTTATGCAATTCTGAAAAAGAAAGCTAGATACAGAGATGTAGACACTGGCACCTATAAATTGTTGAACTCACTAAAAGGTCAGAGACATGTGAGTGGGTCACTGAGAACATCTGCTTCAACTAATCACACACACACACACACACACACACACACACAGCATCTATATGTTTATCTATATATCATCTATCAATCTGTCTATATATCAGCTATTTATCTATCTATCTATCTATCTATCTATCTATCTATCTATCTATCTATCGTCATCATCATCTATTATCTGACTTGCTATACTCTATCTATCTAATCTACATGTTTGTGGGTCTGATTTTCTTGGACCTAGCCCAATGCCCGGCACAAGGGAAAAACACAAAAAGAACATAATGAACAAATGAATAAGTCTATGGGTGAAATAAGGCAAGACCAGCCAATATGATTAATTTCACATACTTTTCTATCTGACGGACTAGGGGTTGTAGAGCTTTTAAGAGAACAGAAGAGTGGGGCACCTGGGTGGCTTAGTCGGTTAAGCGTTCGACTTTCGCTTAGGTCATGATCTCTCGGTTCGTGGGTTCGAGCCCCGCATCGGGCTCTGTGCTGACTGCCAGCTCAGAGCCTGGAGCCTGTTTCAGAGTCTGTGACTCCCTCTCTCTCTGACCCTCTCCTGCTCACGCTGTCTCTCTCTCTCCTAGAAATTAAAAAAAAAAAATTTAAAAAATTTAAAAAGAGAACAGAAGGGAATAATCGTGTTCCAAGTAATTTTCCCCATTTAAATTAAGAAAAGAAAAAGCATTTAATAAACTCATCCTTGTTGGTTAGTGTGGATAGTGAAATATTGCCTTTAAAATGTTTTTTATAAGGTTTATTCAGAAAAGAGTGGCTCCTCTCCCCATCATGTCCCCAATTTCCCTTTCTTGAGAGAGGCAACTCTTTTACATTCTTTTAGCTTTTTCTGTTTCTGTTTTGTTTTGGTATATATATATGTCTCTGGATAAAATGCTTTTCTTTCTACCTCAGTTTCTCAGTTTCAAGCATTATGCATTGAATTTTCCTTATATTATTATATTAAGACATCTCCTTCACTAGATCCCTTCTCACCCCACCCTCTCCAGTTCATACTATTGTAATTACGCAAGTGCCATTTCCAGCTAAGCCATGAATTATACACATGATTGCCTTTTCTTTCCTGCATTTCTTTTCCCATTTTTTTCTTGGAATATATATTTGTCTGTCTTTCTAACTCCATTTTCTATGTATTTATCAAAAATTTAGCCTCAAACTCCCTTGAAATGTTAAGACAGTTCAGTTATTTATCAAGCCCCTCTTCACAAAACCTCCACAGAGCCCCTGGTCTGATCCAGTCTAACTTTGCTGCCCTCCAGCCTGGCACACAGTTGTTTTTCTTCTGTCCCCACCACACTTGGGGTTCCTTCTCTACCCAGGTGCCCTCTATTCTTTCCTGCACACTCTGTGTTCCTCTTTCTTGGTTTACTCCCTCACTGGTGGAGCATATCTTCCAGTAGCTCCTGGAGAAGCAGTGCTTTGAGATCGATTTTTGAAACTGTGTCTACAGGAAATTTTATTTTATTTCTTCCACCTTTCAATGTGAGTTTTAGCTTGCTAGGCGTAGACTTGCTTCAAGATTTAAAATCATCCATTTATTATCTTCTATTTTCTAGGGAGGCTATTGAACACTCAGAATATATTCTACTTCCCAGTTTTCTGTGTTTAACATTGGCCTTTTTTTTTTTTTTTTTTTTTTTTTTTTTTTTTTTTTTTTTTTTTTTTTTTTTTTTTTTTTTTTTTTGGCCTGGAATCCTATAGAATCTCTTCTTCATCCTCAGTGCCCCGAAGTTTCATGATTATGCGCTTTGTGGGTGTCTGATTTTATCTACTCTTTGGGCTTTTACATGTGGACATTCGTTTTCTTCAGTCTGAGCAATCTTGAATTGTTTCTTTGATAATTCTCTCCTTTACATTTTCTCCATTCTCCATTCCATTTTCCTGAAGTTCTTATTTTGTGCATTTTAGGAGAGTGTGTGAGCAGGAGAGAGGCAGAGAGAGGGAGAGACAAAGTATCTGAAGCAGGCTCTGCGCTGACGGTGGAGAGCCTGATGCAGGGCTCAAACTCATGAACTGTGAGATCATGACCTGAGCTCAAGTCAGATGCTTAACTGATTGAGCCACCCAGGTGCTCTTATTTTGTGTATTTTGTATGCTGGCTGTGCTAGGCTTGTCCTATAAGTATCATACCTTTTTATTATCTTCCATTCTCTTTTCCTTCCCTTCTTTGAAGATATCTTCAGCTTTATTATATTCTGAATCTTCTATTGTATTTTTATTTCTGCTATCTTATTTTTAGCTTCTAAGAGCTGCTTTTTAAAATTTATTTTTTGTCTTTATTTAGTTTTGAGAGAGAGATAGAGTGTGGGCAGAGGAGGGGCAGAGAGAGAGGGAGAACAGAATCTGAAGTACGTTCCAGACCCTGAGCTGTCAGTCAGACATGAGTTCCTACCCACAAACCCTGAGGTCATGACCTGAGTTGAAGTCAGATGCTTAACAGACTGTGCCACCCAGATGTCCCTCTAGGAGCTGTTTTATCTTCTCTGGATATTCCTTTTTTTTTTTTTTTTTAACAGCATATACATTGTTTTATCTAAATACAGTATTTTCTCTCATATTGCTGAGAATATTTATGGTAGTTTGGTTGTGGTGTTGTTTTCTTATATATTTTCTATTTCCTTTGATATGTTTAAAAATAAAACTTTCTTAGTTTTGATCTTTTCATGTGAACCACATTCTTTAAGAATATGGTGATAATTGGTTTTCTGACTATATTTAAAGCAAGGCATTGAGAAGCTGATTGAAGGCTCTGGAACATGCATGAGGTTCTTCATCTGTGAGATTCATTGTGAAATGTATGTTGGGACATTTCCTTGGAGAACCCTCCAATGTCAGTATCTTTGTCTTTCCTCTTGATGTGATAAGATTCTCTAGAGAAATATATTCTGGTCTCTACTCTGGAGGGTAGACTCCTGGCTTCCAGAATTCTGGGAACTGTGGGGACAAAAGTTTGGTGTGTGGGTGGAATCTTAGTATTCTTTATGGACTACCTATTTAATCCATTTCAAAGCACGAAAGCAAGACAAGAGTGTGAACTAATTTAGCAAATCTAAGAAAGCTGGTTCCTAAACTGGAAGTGGGAAAAGATAAGGAATGACTCAGGATACACAAGCAAACCACTGAAAAGCTCAGCATTTCATGGCATCAGGTGCCTCTGATGTTGGGTTGAGGTGAAGCAGGAGGGCTGGCACATGCAGCGGATTGCAGCAGCAGCCTAGTCCCTCCACACCCTGGCAAAGGGCCTCTTTTCTGGAAAAGGAAAATTAAGAAGCAAAGTCTGTTCCCCTGTTGGTCAAGAATGTCACTGCTTCTAAGGCCATGGCCTCTTTCCTTGGCCTCATTCAGCACCTCACTCCTTCTCCATAGATGCAATGGACACTGTAGTGGCAGACAGTAAGCCCCTTGGGCTCAGCTCCATGTCCACGTCCCCAGTGACAGCATGGAACCTAACACTGGGTAGACTTCTAGAGACTGAGTATGTTTTTCCTAATATATGACTTACTGATATCGAAAACTTATTGATGTTTAAATGCTTCCCCCATGTGTTCCCTCCCTGAGCATCCTATTACCCTTTTCTTTGAATCTGCAAATTCTGGCATTTGTCCATTATAAAGAATACTGGGTGTACGCCCACCAGAGTTTACTGTGATAGATAAAAAAATAAATAAATAAAACAGAATGTTTGCAATGTTTCTTAGCATGGAAAGATGAGAATGTGTTTCCTCAATTTTGGAGGAGAGGTCGTGAGGGTCAGTCAACAGATGGACATTCAACACATTTGGGTTATCCCAGGAGAATAAACCATGGTAGGAATGTTCATATCTTTGTGTGTTTTCTAACATTATTCTATTAGTCTAAATAATAGGTACTGATGATCTTTACTGGCCAACATGTACTGTGATAACAAAAGCAAAGTGGCATATTCAATTCATCTTTTATATTTATAATATTTAACTTTTAAGTTTTCTTAAAATGAAGACACCAAAATGAACCTTATTAAGTAAAACATTGCCTAATAATTATAATCCTTTTGCAAGATACAATAAAGAGTATTTTTGCTTTTTCTAAGACTTAAACTTAGTCTTTTAAGATGATACATTAACAACTCAAAGCCCATGGAGAAGAATATTAAAAATGCAGTTGTATTTTATAGAAAATCCTTTCTGTCCTAATATTTCACTACACAAAGCTCACATATTTTTTTTTAGGAAAATTTGTTTTATTTTAGAAGTAATGGATGTAGCACATATCTAAAACCCAAAAAGTATAAAGAAAACTGTAAAAGATATCCATTATTTCATCTCTCATGGGTAACCACTAGTAGCAATTTGATTTTTTAAAGTTTTTGCTCAAATTTGTATATTGTATTTTTTACATATAGAATGACTCTATAAAAACAATGTTATGCTCTGCTTTATTTTTATATCAACAGTATACCAGTCTTTCACATCCGAAAAATGTTAAGCATGACTTGTATCATTGTTTATTTAATAATTCCTCATGTTGGATGTTTAGGCCACTTACAGGTTGTTGCTATTATAAATGACGTTGCCAGGGACATCTGCGCACATCAACTTTTGGCTGTATCTCTGATTCATTCCTAAGTATAGATTCCTTGAGGTGGAATTACTGTTTCAAAGATGAGAGGAATTGACTTCCAGATAGCTTGTACCAGTTTCTCCTACCCTATACAATACCACCAGAAAGGCAGCTGTAAAACACTTGCATCTTGGTGCTGGTGACAAGCTCCCTCCCACACAGGAAAGTCTATACCAGATTCAGGATATTCGCAATGGCTGTAATGCTGCCAGACTCACTTCTTAAGGTTTAATTTAAAGCATTTTCTATTAAAATACCTTGTATTCCAGGTTCCACCGTGTATTTCTCCCCATTCCTTGCCAAATAAACTAGCTTCATGGTATACATAGCCTGGGCAGGTGAGATTCTGAAATAAACTAAGGGATAGATAAGGATCTTCTCCAAAATTCCCTTCCTCTGTCCCTCCTCCTTTCCTCCACCCATCCATCCATCCATTTATCCATCCAACATATCAGGGATGGACATCACAGTGGATACTGATGAAAACAAAATTCCAGGCCTCACAGTCTCTTTCTCTATAAAGAAAGACAGTCATCAAATTATTTGCTTTGCCATTTTCAACTATATGAATAGATCATGAATTTTTATTGCCCTGTGTTCATATAATCTCCTTTCACTGAATAACTGGGGCAGCAAATGAACATTTTTTGAGAAGCTGAGCACCCAACCTTGACACACTTATTCCACACACTCATGCCAAACACAAAAGGATGATATTCTATGAACACATCCGTTTTGTAGAGGGGGAAACTGAAGCTCACAGTGTGTCTTTGCCCACCACAAAAGTCTCCTGCTCTCTGCTCCTCTGTCTGTTGCATCTGTCAGTCACTACAGCAGGGACATCCCATAAAGCTCAAGCAAAGCTAGGCTTCCCCTAGATTAATTCGGCTTCTTAAAGTCAAATTAGTGGCAGCTCCTGAGGTACATGCCTTAGAGACATGAGGGCTCCACACGGGGACACAGGTGCTGGTGTCCATTTCCGAGGCATTGGGCCTGGGGGGGTGGTGGCTACAGCTGGATGAGGTGCATTCTATCTTCTTAGGGAGCAGGAATGGGAGAATTTCCTGTGGGTCAAGTAGGGGCTGCAGAAGGATGCCAGACTTCAGAGGTCTTGAAAGTGCCTTCCCTTATCCCACTCCAACCTTCTACCCAGGTGAAAAGACCCTAAGACTGGACTTCAGATGCAGAAGCTGAGGAGGTATTGTCAGAAAAAGGGCAGGGAGTGAAGGGACTGCAGTTTGAAGATCCCAGTAAGCAGTCTCCAGACCGTGCCTACAGGTCACATAGATGCAGTTGCAACAGCTCCTGTGACCCATGCTTTTGTCCTTGTCTTACAACTCAGGGTGCAGCAAAAGGCCAAACCTAAGCAGAGAGCTGTGCCGTGCTTACACTGCATTCTTTGCTAGGAGTTACTACTTGGAAGAATATGGGATTGAGGAATCACACCTTTCTTTCTTCCCCGAATAGCTGAGAAATGTGGAGCTCAGCAAGATCAAGAAACTTGCCTGGATTGGGGCACCTGGGTGGCTCAGTCAGTTAAGCGTTTGACTTTGGCTCAGGTCATGATCTCATGGTTCCTGATTTTGAGCCCCGTATTGGTCTTTGTGCTGACAGCTCAAACCCTGGAGCCCGCTTTGGATTCTGTGTGTCCCTCTCTCTCTGCCTCTCCTCCACTCATGCTCTGTCTCTCTCTCTCTCTTTATCTCTCTCCCTCTCAAAACAAACAAGCAAATAAATAAATAAACATTGAAAAAAAAGAAGAAACTTACCCAAATCTCAGGGTCTTAGTTAATGGTATGCTTGAGATATTGACCCTACAGATTATATCATTTAAGAGAAAAAGCGGTGTTCATTCTTTATTTATTCAATCAATTATTAATTTATTTAAAAATATCTGTTATGCACCAAGTGTCTGTCAGGCATGATCTTGTCCTGGCAATATGTCAATGCATAAAATTAGCTATCAACCTCTTCCCCCCAAAGAGGTCCAGAGCTAGATGGACACCCTGTGGTGTTGATGTAGAGCACTAACTGGCATTCTCTGAGATAATAAATAGTACACATGTTTTATAATAAGATTTAATATCTTTACAAAATCATGTGTGGTTTGGTTCCAAGAAAATCACAATATAATAAGGAAGAAATGCTCACACTCAACCTTTAGTTACTACTATTTCACACTGGTTTAATTTCCAACCTTAAATATTAGGTTGATCCATATAAGATTGCAGGCTAGATAGGTCAAATAGTTAAATAGCAGCAATCTCTAGTGGTTAAGCTTCAGGAGACCTAACCCTGCATCATTCCTGGAGCGTCTCCTTCCAGGATTGAACAGAAAAGCTGGGCCCATGGTTCTGCATTACACCCAAAGCTGTGAGTGTGGAGTTCCTCAAAGCTTAGGAAATCTCAGACATTACAAACAGAGGTTGTCCTTCCTTTCCTTAGACTTTTGAGAATGAAAAAGTACTGAGAATTTGCTAAAAGTCTTGTCATCTTCCATAACTTTTGTTAAAAGAGAAGATAAATAATCATCTGCACCTCTCACATAAACACCCAATCTTTAACCTTCACTGATTCCTCTGAGAGTTTTCTCCACAGTTAGCCTATCCATCAGTGTCTTTATTTATTTGCTTGTTTTTTTTCAATAGCTCAAGCTGGTGTTCATACATATATACGTATATATATATACGTATATATGTATATATATGTGTATATATATATATACCAATTTAAAAAGAATAACATTTTCAAGATGAACCCAGCTTAGCTGACTCCTTGGAAATGACTTTAAAGTTTCCCTGATCTTTTTCTGATTCAGCTCAGCATCAGTTAAGATTCAGGCTTATCAGAGCATAGCTAAAGCACATTTACATGAAACACTACAGAGGTTCACAATAGGCATGTCAAATGGCTTCTCCCCATGAGCCTGCAGGGTCAGATTACTATGGTGGGACATAGTCCTTGGAGTGAGTTTTATAGATGTGACTAACTCACAGGTTCACAGAGTCAGCAAAGTTTAAAGCATGTGTATTTGGTACATGTTACAGTCCACAATGTTGTAGGTTCACCTGCAGCAAGATTAAAATGATGTAACTCATTAGTTGTGCACTTTTTCCTCCTGAAAAAGAGAAGGAAAAGGTACTAACTGGAAATGGGGAGGACAGGGTGACAGGGGAGCACAGTGCCCAGGGCAGGAGAACTGGGTGGGGCTGCATGGAAGTGGTAAAGGAGCTGGGTGTCAGAGGTCCCCCAATGCATTGTTTTAGTTGGAAGCTATGGTGACCACAGCCTGTGAGAGAGTTACATGTATGCCAGAGACTGTGAGGTCAAAAACAGAGGCAGGTGTAATTAGTGTTTCCCTCTATGAGATATTCCCATAAAAGACTGTGCTTGAGAAACAGGCATTTCGAGACTCACCCATGCCCAGTAGAGCCTCTATCAACTCACTCTTACTCCTCACTTATTCAGGTCCACTGTACACACGCCCCTTCTAGC
Source organism: Hyaena hyaena (assembly GCF_003009895.1). Taxonomy (NCBI): domain Eukaryota; kingdom Metazoa; phylum Chordata; class Mammalia; order Carnivora; family Hyaenidae; genus Hyaena; species Hyaena hyaena. The sequence goes on from NW_024081891.1 coordinate 323,370, forward strand.
TTGCCCACTGTTTTCTGCCAGATTCTTTTTTTTTTTTAAATTTTTATTTTATTTTATTTTTTTAAATATTTTTATTTATTTCTAGGAGAGAGAGAGAGAGACAGTGTGAGCAGGGGAGGGTCAGAGAGAGAGGGAGTCACAGAAACAGGCTCCAGGCTCTGAGCTGGCAGTCAGCACAGAGCCCGACGCGGGGCTCGAAACCACGAACCGCGAGATCATGACCTAAGCGAAAGCCGGACACTTAACCGACTAAGCCACCCAGACGCCCCATGTTTTCTGCCAGATCCTTAAAGCCCACCACTGAGTCTTAACTCCAGAATGTTCTGATCTCCAGAAAATCATCTCTGAATAACTCCCTCCGAGCCACACCTGCCACGTTCTCATGAGGACAGACAGTAAATGAACACATGTGTCATATGCCATGTCAGCAAGTGTTACCAAGGGGAGTGAGTAGGGGTAAGAAGGTGGAGAGGGAATGGAAGGTTTTTATTTTAGAAGGGAGATTCAGAGGGAAGCCCTTCTGATGATGGGATATTGGGCAGAGCTGCATGAGATGTGGGAGTGGCCATGGGAGGGAGGCCAAGCAAAGCAAGAGCAAGTGCAAACCCTAAAGGGGAGGCAGGCTTGGAAAACTCTAGGGATATAGGAAGATGAGACCAGAGCTTGGGATGAGGGAAAACATGTGCTGAGGCAGGGCCAGATGGCCTGGAAGTAGTTTGTGGCCACTAATTTGGAATTTCTTTGAATAAGACAGGTAGATTTGAAGAGGAATTGATATAATTTGACCTCGTTTCTGAAAAAGATCTCCCTGGCTCCTATGGTGGAATAGTGTGATGGGCCAGTGGGACAAGCAGAGAAGTAGATTAAGAGGTCTCTGCATGAGTGAGGCAGGAGATGAGGGTGGCCAGACCAGGCAATGTGGTTTAGACAGGAAGATCTCTTGAGGGCCAGAGAACTGCCAACAGAGTGTGAGAGTCAAGGGGCAAGGGGTGAAGAGCATCTTTGAGGAAGACTGTGATGGAAGCAGGTGATGAATGGAGGGGGTCAGGGGTTCCAGACCCAGGCACACTGAATCTGGAATGCCTGTCCAGATGGGGAGACGGTTGACTGGAATCTCGCATATGCTGGTCTGGAGTTAGGAGTGGGACTGAGCCAAAGAGTGAGTGAGTGGTGGGAGAAGGAGGCTGAGGACAAAGCCAAGGCAGTCAACATTCACAGGTTGGGAAGGCAGGGAGATCCACAGGAAAATGGAGGCAGGAAAATAATCTCTCATCTAGACCTGCCTATTCCCCACCTTAGCAGTTGGTGGCTAGATTTGGGGGCTCAACACAGCGCTGAGCACCTGTTGTGTGTCAGGTCTGTATCCATGTTGGGGAATCCTCTTCTGTCTTTGGGGAGCTTCTATCAATGAGGAAGTTCAGTGGAGCAGGCACACAGGGAAGCAGGTGGTCATTCTTTTGATGGGGGTTCTAGGTTAGAAGAGGCCAAGCACCAGTGAGTGCAGAGGTAGTGATGTGGCTCTCAGGAGGGTAAAGGTCTTGAAACATGAATAAGCACTCACTAGGCCCACAGCGGGTATCCCTGGAAGGCAGGGAGGACTGGGGGGGATGTTCCAGAAGGGATAGTACATGACATCCCACATGTCTGTGATGGTGCAAGGGATTCTCCAACTCACTGTCCAGCAGGCCCTGGTGTCTCTGTCTCTATGTGGCATGCTCTTTTCTTGCTAAGGTACAAAGGCTAAATCACCATGTTCACTCACTCATTCAGTGTTTAATAAGCCCCTACTTTATACCAGGCCTGGGAAATACTTGTGGAATAAACAGATGCCCTTTGGGTCTTTCAGGAGCTGGTTGGTGGTAATGCATGAGTAATAAACAAATAAACAAGGTAGCTATAAGTTTTATGAAGCAAATAAAACACAGACATATGGAGAGGGGCTGTGTGGAGCTGGTGCTCAGGGGAAAATGTCAGAGTAGCATTTGAGCTTGAATGTCCATGTGCATCTGTAGGGAGGAGAAGAGCCAGCCTAGAGTAATCCAAGGAACGTGAAGCAGACTAAAGTGCAGGACAAAGATGTCTAGGTTTTTGAAGTGAGTCCCTGGATGATATTCCATAGACATGGCAAAGACCCTTATTCACCCCTCACTCATGTGTCACAACCCTCAGCATCAGATGCTGCCTAGAGGTCATTCAGCCTCTCCAACGACCTCTCCAAGGATGTGGTCTTTTGTACCACGGTGCTCAGATGTGTCCAGTTGACAGGGGTCAGAACAGCCCTCCAGGGCTCTGCTCAGCCTGCTTCTCCTGGCAGCCTGTTTTCCAAACGACAAGACGCTGGGCGGACTGGATGCCCAGTCATGCTGCCAAATGAATTTACGGGAGTGAGGCCCCTCCAGGAACCGTTCCAAATTCTCATTTCTTTACTTTTTGTACTGCTAATTCTGCCATCGATGCCAGCAGAGGGGCTAGCATACACGATGGGTCTTCTTTGTAGCACCTCCTTCTCATCGTGTCTGAGAAGGTGACTGAGCATATGGTGCTGCATGCCAGCAGAGGCACATATTTTCTCTCCGAATTAAAACATTTTTCAGACAATGTCAGATCAAACACCCAAGTACGTCTCAGAGGTCTACTATGTATTCGGTGCTGAGCTGAATTAAAAATGTTGCTCTTGCCTTATTAGCTGTGTAATCTTGGCCCAAGTTCCAAAATCTCTTTGAGTCTTTGTTTCCCAGTTTGTCAAAGACTACTTACCTGAACAGGATTATGGCTATCTCATAAGGTGGCTGTTGTTGTTGCACGCCATAATTTTATTTTCTGGGGTAAATGAAAAGATGCACTGATGTGATGAGCGCATCACAAGGCATGCAGTAAATATCAAATCGGTGTTAGCTCTTGTCCCCTCTATGGGGCTCCCTGTACTCTGGTGTGCGTGAAGCTGCATGTGCTGGTGTCAAGTGGCTCCAGACTGCTATGCTTCTGAGGTCATACCTTGCTCTTTGAGGAAGGTCTTTGGATTTTCTCTCTTTCCCAGTCTGCGGTGGGACATGGTGATCCCACATGGTGTCTATGAAGTGCTCTCTAAGCATCGACACTACTTCTACTCAGTGCTCCCAATCCATCTTTGCCCAGTGACTTAACAACACAGAAATACCCTTAGTCCTTTTGTTAGAAATGGTGCCAAATAAGACCAATGACACATGAAACATTGATAAAATGATGGAAGAGTACCTTTCACAGAGAGTTATGTTGAGGAGCTTAAAAAGTGCATAGCCCAGTACCTGGCACATAATAAATGCTCACTTTGGTGAGGGAGAGATATGGAGAGAGAGAAAGAGAGAGAGAGAGAAAGAGAGAAGAGAGAGAAAGAGACTTAAATATTTGGGTTCACTGTGTTTTTAGAGGTAGGGGAAGAGTATATCAATAACTTCTACTTATTGGGCAACTGGACTGGGCATTTTGCTCACTTCACTAAAAACCCATGCAAGATAAGGAAAGAGAAGTTCAGTAAGATCAAGTACTTCACCCAAAGTCTCAGAGCTGGTGGTAGAGCTAAGATTGAACCTCACTGTGGCTCCAGGGTCCCTTCCATTTATTATTTCTAGCCAGCTATGTTTGTTGCTCAAGAAAGGGAAGTCTGATGGGGTCCAGGTCTGAGAGTCAGCACTGAGACATGAGACGAGGTGCTCTGCATGGAGGAGGAGAGCTGGTTTGAGGAAGAAACAGGTTGGAATGGGGCTAGACTTATTGAGCAGGGCCACTGGGCCAGCCAGGGGGGCTGTATACACAGACAAGGAGCAGAATGCCACAGGGAGCCTGAGTGTAAATGAGGTGTAGCTGTTCATTCACAGCAGGCAGCTGGGTGACCTCAGAGAGAAATGCAGTTAAGTTAGGATTCCCCTGAGGGCATGTCAACACCCTTCTCGGCTAACTTGCCAGGGAAGAACACAGAAGGAACAGATATGGCTTCCAGTTTGAATGAGTTAGATTTGAAATATGTGTGAGGCATCCTGATGAATATGGCCAGTATTGATGGGGGATGGGGTTTGAAGCTCCAGAGAAGGGATGTGCTATATTCACTGGAGGTGTCAGCTGTGCAGTGGGTGAGAACATGGACCCTGGAGCCTCCAGCCTGACTCACATCTTCATCCTTAGTATGTGCCCTGAATAAGGTTGCCAAGTCATTGAGGTAAAGTGGGGACCATGATATTGTGGGGGTTAAATGAGTTTGTTCTAGTGAAGCCTGGCACATGTAGTGTGGAGTTAAGAGAGGAAAGATGTGACTATGGGTAAAAGCTGAGCTTGGGAGATAATGACATATAAGTCATCTCCAAGTTTGGTACATCTTATCTCTTCAGATATAATTAAACATAACATCTATTCCAAAATGTTTTTGACCAGAACTCTCTGATTTACCATTGCAACTCAATTGCAATGCTTTGGGTGTGTATAGATATTGAATCATGTTCATATCCATGATGAGGGAGAATGAGTCAGCTATGTGACTTTCCTTTTTCAAGGTCAGGTGATCATAAAATTTATAATCCCAGAGAAGACACATTTGAGAGTAAAAGAGGAGAGGGCACTGTCATTAATGACACAGGGTGGGGGAGTCTCCGGGGCACCCCTGGACACATGGCCAATCATTATGGGAAGAGATGTCACCTTGGGGCAGATGCGGTCCCATGGCCCTGAGCTCCTTTGAGAATCCTCCTAGAGTTACGGAGCTTGTCAGGAATTTAGCTGAGGTCTGTTGGACATTCCAGCCTCATCTCATACTCTCTCCTCTCCTGTTCTATCTGGTCACTCACTCATTTCCAGCCCGTGGCCCTAAATCACGCCAGCCTTTCCATTCTCAAGCCTTGGTACCATGCTCCTCCCTGCAGCACCTTCTCCCAGCAGGGTGCTTGCTCCTCCTTGTCTTTCTGATTCAGTTCAAATATACCCTTCTCGGACTTCAACACCCACCTTCCAAAGGAGGGTGCCTCTTTTCCACATTATGTAATGTCCATCCCCTCTCCCCTTACAATTTACTGCATGAGTCTCACAATAATTAATGACTTGTCTCTCTGCCCCACTTAAGTGTGAGATCCACAAAGACAGTGACTGGGTCTGCCCTATTCTCTCCTAGAATGGTGTTGGAATACAGTAGCCACTCAAGGAGCATAAATTAGAGGAGTAAATAAAGGAGGCAGGGCTGAGTTGAACCTGAGTTGAGCAGGTTATCCCCTGCTTTGAAGGCTCCTTGAATCTATTCTATCTATTCTATTATTGATTTAGGGATTTCATTTCTGTCCATCTGAGATCAATGATCAATTAAAGAAATGTGTGAGCTTCCCTTCAAAATCGCACTCTGAGTGCCACCTGGAGATCTTGTCCTGCCCTTCCTAGTCCTGCTCCCAGCTAACTACTCAGCCTCATCACCTCTAGCCAGCCCTTCCTGATGCCTATTGCACCAGTGCTCCTCTTTATTCCTCCCACACTGCTCGTATTTTCCCACTTCAGTGTGAGCTGGCCTCTCCTAGCAGCCTGGGCCTTCACTGGGGTCAGGGGCGATGTGTGGCGTAGAGCAGGGCTCACTTTTCTCAGTCCGTGTGTGAAGGAGGGAGAGGGCTGCACATGTGCACTGGTAGCCAGGGACACTGGAGAGGGGCTTATAGAGAAAGGTCCTAAATTCACAGGGGCATACATTTGGGGGTTCTATTAGTTGCAGATGCCAGATGCCAACAGCAGAAGAAATTTATTCTGAATAAAAAGGCGGTTAACATTCTGCAAACATTTCTACCTCAGATACGCACAGAGTAATTTTGATGAAATGTGTTGGTTTACGGAACCTTTGGTATTATGCACATTCACTGAAATGCATTTGGACTTGACTCTGCCTTGGAGGACTGTTGTGAAGGAATGTAATCAAATCACTTATGAACTCAATATTGCTTTCCTATGGATTATTTGGATATGGCTCTAATAAAAATGCTTGCTTTTTTTCCCTCTCCAGGAAATCATTGCTGTGTGGAGCCATGAAATGTTGTCGCACTCCTACTTTATTGCAGATTTAAATTACTTGGATTATTTTGTTGGACAGTGGCTCCCTAAAGCACAATGAATCAAATCATTAATTACTTCTCGAGTGTGTGTGATCCATTGGAAAGCATTAAACTCCACTCAGGAGCTCATTTGGTGATGATGACTTCTGAGTCAGTCCCTCAGGCCATGATAAGATGGAAACTTCTGGACAAGATGTTGCCATTTGCTCCTCTGATACTGAAAATGGCAAACACTCTGTGATGTCAATGGGCACCTGGCTCCCTGGGCTTTCCGGTCTTGGTAGAACAGGAACACTTTCACATTCCATTCAGCAGACCTCGAACAAGCACTCATGGCACCTGCATTTCTCCACAACAGCCTATTTTTTTTTTTAATCCTATACACCCTTTCCTAGACAATAGAGGAAGCAAGCCTTCTAAAGTACAAATATGGACAAATATTTTCCCTTGAAAAGAATGTTGAGGCCTTTCCAGTGCCCTGCAAGGTAAATAAAGGCTCCACACCTGCAGTCCTACATACTCTGGCCTTTCCTACATCTCTAGCTTCATTCCTAGCTACTTCTACCATAGCACCTTCCTTCCCAGCCCTGTGCTTCCTGGCAAGGCTGAAGCAGATTGTCCCACAGACCTCTGGACATTCCTAAATGGACAGTCCCACGCACCTTTTGCCATTTTTCATGAGATGGACTTCAAGACACAGCACACACATCCAGACCTTTGGCTGGATGAGGGTGTGACCCCCTCAACTCACAGCCATCGATTACCAACATCAATCCCATCTTGAATACAGTCATATGGACTGGGGCATCCCTCTGTGTTGTCAATGAGAGAGCAAGTTCCCCTTGTAGGGCCTTTATTCCAATAATCAAAAGGCATGTGAAACTAAAGATGTATTATAAACAAATATGTTTTATACCTCCCTAAAGAATGAAGCTGCATGGGAGGATCTCCCCAGGATTGGGCTCAATCAGGTAAGTGAGGAGGTGAGAGAGAGGGAGGACCTATGGACAAGCGCCTTTATTAGGGGTCAGGATGGAAACCACAAGCAAAAAGGCACAGTGGAATTTCACTGGTACATTTGAGTCTCACTGGATCACAGTCAGAGGAGGGCAAGAAGGGGAATTTGTGGCAGTGTCACATGGGCAGGTATTCATAATTTGTCTGTGGGATGTTGAGGCAGCAGGAAAAGATGAAGTTATAAAAATTTACATATACCCTCACATGCCCACAAGTGACAGAGGCAATCCATGCACTGGCTTTGAGGGGCAATAGCAATGGTGGAGTCTGAGGCAGAGTCCAGCCCCAGCAGTGAGTAGCTGCCACCAGCAGCAGGTGATGCTGCCGCTTGGGAAGGTGGCCATTTGGGGCAGACGTTCAATGACATGAGACAAGAAATCTAGATTTCCTATGAAATCTTCCTGGATTCCTTCTAGACATTTTAATGTTGTAGCAAAAACTAAGTTCCTTTGTGTAATTTGCTTTACACATATATTTCCCCCCTGTGTGTTCTGAGAAAAAATGTGTCTTCCTCTCAGATGTGGCCCACAGGCCACCAGTTTTTTTCTGCTCTGGTTTGGATGTAGACTGGATGAGAAAAGCTAATGTAAATTGATTTGTTTATTGTAATCAGCCTCAGAAAGAGGCACACACAGCTCTCCAGAGTGAATTCTGTGCTTTGAGCTGAAAGGGAAACAGCAGACTATGGTGGCAGAGGAAGCCGGCTCCCTCAAATACATGTCCTGTCCTTCTTGCTGGGCATATATTCAGTTAGGTGATGTCTCCAGAGGCCCATACACTTAGATGGGCCATAGGACTGGGGTTTGGTCAATGGAATAAGGTGGAAGTGAACACATTGTCATTTGGGCCCAAACAGAAACTTCTCGTATCATCCTCTGTTCTCTCTTGCCTGTCTACAAAAGACACACATTGGGTGACACATTGGGTGACTTCAGAAGCCATAGGATTAAGAGAAGAAAGAGTCTGTCAGTCCAAGTCCCCAACTAACTGGGTGAGTCTCCCTTTCATACTCCACTCTTTACCAAGTATATTTTACATGAGCAAACACCAAGCTTCCATGTTTAGAGCAGCTCAAATTGCTAACGCAGCATGGCTTACCCCACAGGCACAATTGCACCTGCAGTGAATCCTCCAGTCCTTTGGGATGGGCAAGGCCACTGATGCCAGAGAATTTGAGCCTGCTTCAGCTTGCCCCTCCTGGGAATAGGAACAGAGATGAAAGGTCCTCAGCTAGGTCCCACTTAGCCCTCAACCATGATTGCCCTTCATCTTAGTTTGTTCCTGGCTTTCCTGATGGACAAAGGTGGTCCTGGAGGCTGGCAACTGAAGTGATCATGCCTGGAGCTAGGTTTAAGCAGGATACCAGGGCACAACTCATGAAGTAATAATCTCCTCGTCCTGTTCCAGCTCTACCCTTTATTCTAGCTGAGCCACTTGTACATCACCCTTAGGTTATCCTGAAGGACAATGCATGTGCTGCTTCCTAAGCCACATCTTCGGTTGCTCCCAAGGCCTATATAGGAAGCTGACCTCAGTGGCACACCCTTCCTGTGAAGGTATACACCAGCATGCTGTCCCACAAACCCTACCTCAGGGGGGCAGATTTCAGTCCCTCAATCTTATCCCCAAGAATTCCCCCCCAACCACTTGCCTAGCTCTTGGGCTCTGAGTTTAGAAGACTCTACTGATAAGGTGAGTAGACACCTGCCACGGTGAACCTGTCAAAAGGCAGGGCTTAAGACCCAAACATTTGATCCTGGATTCAACTGTTGGCCATAGCTACCTGGATTTTGGGGCTCAGACTCTCAGGATCTATTCCTTACCTACATGGTACATCTCTTTCCTCCCCTGCACGGATAGATTCTGAGAGCAGAGAAGTTGTCTAATTAGCAGACAGATGCTATTTGCCCACCTCATAGAATTAAGATCTTTCATCTACACAACTTCTAAATAGAATAAAGATAGGTGGCCTTATGTCCTTAGTTCAACCCAGGTGGCTAGGTTATTTTATATTTAAGGGTCATTGACATATGCATATAGTGGCCATGTATGAAAAACTGAAACATATATCTGAAATTAATTCACCTAAGAATTTTATGTATATTGTTGAGAATAAGTAAGCAAAGTTTTAAATTTGACTTTAAAAGTTGAAGCAAAGTTTATCCAACAAATAAGCAGTTATTCTATTTTACGGTATAATTTCCTATTACGAATAGTTTGCAGAGCAGGCTGTATTTGTATGAGTGTCTGTGTTGTATGAAACGTGCATCCAGCAGGCAGGAAAGAGGGATTTGGTGGGAGTCTTCAAGTCCAAATATGCCCTTTATTCTTTGTTAATAGTGTTTACTTTTTAAAAAATGAGCGTGTATGCTGTTTTTAAGAAAAATAAAAATAATAAAAGAGGAAAAGAAAGGGAAGGGGAAAAATAAGAAAAAACATGAAGAGATGAGGGAAAGGAGGAAGTGAAAAGAAGAACCAGTGGCAGCCGTAGAGGGTGTCCTCTGCAGGGAAAGAGGGGAAGGAAGATGGAGGCCAGGACGACTCTGCAGTCTCCCATGACAAAGGGAAATCTGCTGCCCTCTGCATGCTGCATTGAACCAGGCAAGTCCTCTATGTGTGTATTTAACTGCTCTGCATTTTCAAGCCTTACTTTAGAGTCACAGATATCCTTAGGGCATCTGGGTGACTCAGTAAATAAGTATCTGACTCTTGATCTTGGATCAGGTCATGACCCCAGGACTATGGGATTGAGCCCCAGGTCTAGCTATGTGCTGGATGTGGAGCCTGCTTAAGAATCTCTTTCTCTTTCCGTCTGCCCCTATACCCACCTCACATGCTCTCTCTCTCTGCCTCAAATTAAAAAAAAAAAAAGTCACAGCAATACGGAGGTGAAAAGTTAATGTGTGGTTTGCATGGCAGAAGTCACAGCACGTGGCACCATGGCGGAGAGCAGTGTCAAGGGTGATAAGTCTTCAAACAGCCCATTCACAGGTGTGGCCCAACCCTAAAGCAGGAAAATCAATGGAATTCTAGACATTGTCCACATTCAATCCTTGTGTTCACTTTTTTGTAATTTAAATTTCAGTTAATTAATGTACAGTGCAATATTGGTTTCAGGAGTAGAATTAAGTGATTCGTCACTTACATACAATACTCCGTGCTCATCACAAGTGCCCTCCTTAGTACCCATCACCTATCTATCCCATCTCTCCCCCACCTCTCTCCATCAACCCATAATTTGTTCTGTATCATTAAGAATCTCTTGTGGTTTGTTTCCCTCTCCTCTCCCCCACCTTCCCATATGTTCATCTGTTTTGTTTCTTAAATTCCACACATGAGTGAGATGATACAGTGTTTGTCTTTTTCTGATTGACTTATTTCACTTGACATAATACATTCTAGCTCCATCCACGTTATGGCAAATGGCAAGATTTCATTCTTTCTGATGGCTGGGTAGTATTGCATTGTGTTTAACAATATATCAATCGATAGAAATTTGGGCTTTCTCCATAGTGGTTATTGTTGATAATGCTGTTATAAACATTGGGGTGCATGTGCCCCTTTTAATCTGTATTTTTGTATATTTTGGGTAAATACCTAATATGTTCACTTTTTGACAAAGCCATTTGCTAATCAACTAAACCACATTTGAAACATTCAAAAACTCCCTGAAAGTTCCCCTGAATAAGAGGAATGCATTTCATTTTCCACTGGTGATGCTGCAGTCACCTGTGTGACCCACCCTCCCCAAGCACTGCCTACCTTGGAGGGAGGCATCTTTGAAAATCACCACTGGCTGAGAGCTTAACCTCTGGTGGGTGAGCTATTATACTTGCTTTGAGGCAAATGAAGGAGAAAAGAAACGTGGTGTCTGTCAGGTAGATTTGATTGGAGGAGGGCCTGAAGACAAAGGTCTCGGTACCTGATTTACTCCCATTTCTTGATAAGGAAAAATCAGGTCATTCGAAACAATCTCCTGTAAAATATCATCTTCAGATTTCTTTGAATTGTGTTTTGATATCAAAGAAAATATTAGAACCTTCTAGAAATGCAGTACTTGGTTTATAAGCAGGCTGAGTTGCCTGATAGTGTGTTTGCCATTACCAAGCTACCTGTAATTACTTTAACAAAGCCTTACAGTTGTGTCCTCAGACACCCTGTCTCCTTTTTAGCTGCCAAACAGAGGGCATAGAAAATGTAACAAAAGTGATATTACAGTGCAATTTTAAAAATTGTACTATGGAAATTTTCAAATGAATTAAAATGAAAAGAGAATCTTATTATGTGTCTTCATGTCTCTCTTCAACATTATCAACATGAAGCCAATCTTGTCTCATCTATAACCAAAACCACCTGGCCCTTTTGTCTTATCTTTTGGGGGTTTTTTTTGTGGAGTTTTTTTTGTTGTTTTTTTTTTCTAATCTAGCAAGAAAAGTCCTGGTAAGAAATAGAAACTACCCTCAAGGGCTTAGCTGAGAATTTATTGAAGCCTTTATTTCTGGATGTTGGAAGAGTTTTAGGAATTAACCAGCGCTACAGCATCTGGGGGTCCTCCAGAAAGAGCAAGGGTTGAAGTGTGGTTGTCAATTGTGATGGCTTTGGAAGGCAAGTCACCCACAGGGATCTATGGGTGAGAAAGAGGAATATGTGTTCACCCAGATTACAAAAGGGAAGGAGCCAGGAGACAAATGCTGATTCTTTCTCAGATCCCCTCATACTGCCTCCCACTGGTGAGCCCAAACACAAAACCAGAGGGAAGAGCACCTGAGTGGCAGTATTTCACCAATAACCTCCTCAGAGAGGATGCAGAAATAGGGACAGCCTCTTTTCCTCCTTACCAAAATAATTAGAAGGCCAACATCATTCTTACCAAAAGTAACAATAATTCCTCAATATTAGCAAGCACTCAGACTATGAATTAGACTAACATCATCTTGAGCTGGAAGCACTGAAATGTAATGGAGAAAGTTCAACATCCAGACACAAATGCCTAGTTTGCAACTTAACACACATGCCATTGCAGGCAAAGGCACTTAGTGCTCCCCTTCTGAAAATTAGAAATGATTATTCTTGTTTCACAGTGGTGTTGGGGTATTAATTGATGTGAGTGGTGAGGTCTAGTTCCTTGATGCCCCACTCCTTCATCTTACAGCTTTTATTTATATTTTCTTATCATTTAGAAATGATAGTCATAGTGAAAGTCATAGGTTTTATCATGTCTAATTGTACAAAAATAAAAATAAAAAGATGTATACAGTTTATTAACTACCACAAATCTCATTACCAATGAGTCTGTAAAACTCTGTTTAGTACTTATTCACCAGGTGTATAAAATAATATAAAAAGGTTGACCTCTAAAACATCTTTCAGTCCTAAACTGTATGATTCTTTTATTACATAATTCAGGCAAGTCATTTCCTCCTTTGTTAGCAGTTTCTTTACCATTTCATATGGGCACAAGTCCTAACATAACCCAGACAATTGTGGGAAGGTCACTATGTCACCTGACGGGTTACACACTGCACTATTTTCACTTATTTTTCACTTACTCTGAAGAACACTATGACAAAGGTAGAAATGGAGTTTGGGACTTCCTTTGTAGATAAGGAAATAGAAGCTCTCATGAATCTAATGACTTGCTTGGTGGCATGAAATGACATTTAAAATAGCTGCCATGTATTGAGAACCCACTGTATTCCAGGTGTTTAGTGTATGTTATTTCTTTTAATATTTACACTGAGCTGGATGATGTTATTATCTGCAGTTTGCAGATGAAGAAATCAAGACACAGGAAGGTTAAACACAATCAAAACTGTGATTTGTTGAGGATCAAACTGAGGTTCCAAATCTGACACTCTATACTCTATATCACAGTCTTGCTGCCTTGCCCTGGTGAGACTGGAACAAGGATGACAGGTAGAAAAGCACCAAACTCTGGAGACCAGAGTCAGAGTGAGAAGCTACCATGCAATTGTCAGGGAGCTGCAAACTTCCACTCCTTGCCCCAGTCCTAACTCCATTCCAGCAATTCTAACTGTATAAAAATCTAGTGCTCATTGTGATAACTCTTCTTAGTATAATGACTTCCATGTATTTACAGGCTACTCTGTTCTCTTTCTCTGGTCTAGTAAAAGAATGATGGGCCAATATCTCTTCATCCCTGCCCAGCCTCCCAGCAGGAGTTGGAATAAAATGAATCCACCAGCATCCAGTGACCTAAACTCCCATGGCCCCAGTGGCCAATCCCCTCCCTGAGTGCTCACTGGAGAGTGAAGGTCCCATTTGGCTCTAGATCCTACCAAGACTCTGTAAGGATGGGGTCTATAAAGACTCTCTCTGAAGTCCCAGTCTCCATGGGAAAGGCCATTCTATGTCTCCAGGAAGCTGAATGAGAAACAATCCCCTGTATCTGTAACCTTCATTCATCCATTTATTCACTTATCCACAGAGTATTCCTTGAGCACCTGTATGTGTCACCTGCACCAGTCCTGATAACAGACATGAAGAAAAAGGAGACTCTGTCTTCAAGAGGTTCTCCATCCAGACAAGGAGGTGGCTGAACATTCCAGTGCAGGCTGGTGGGCACTGAGGCAGAGGGACACAATGGAGTCTTCACTGAATGACAGGGGCATCTGGCCCTTTTTCAGAGCCTTCTACTAAAGATTCTTGGCACTGTTTCATTAGTAACTAGCCTTCACACCTACCCAGCCATCTCAGACCAGATTTGTTTTGTTTCCATAGACCAGATTTCTGTTTGGACTTGGAACTAATTTGCCCTTCTCTACCCTAATTTGATCTTCCTTAGCTCCCACCCCAAAGGATTTTACCCTCATTCCAACTATTTTTTCATCTCTCACTGGGGAATTCCTTCCTGGTTTTCATTCTTTGGCTGGCCCTGAGCATACCCACTGATGGGAGGTCTAGGTCTAGAATACTATGCTAGACATTTTCTGGGATCTTTTTATAACAGAACTCAATAAACTCAAGATTATCCCACCTATCAATAAATGGGAATAATACATTTCTATGCCATGACTTGTGCTGGAAACTAATGATGCCAGGGTTATTAATATATGCACTAGCTTGAGAAAATCACCACATTAGTCAGAGATAGGCAAAATGTAGCACAAGTGCCCAGTTCACTCACCACTTGACCAGGGCAGATATCACAAATCAACCACAGCGGGCTTTCCTGCTAAGCTAGAACTTGAGTTAAGAAACCTTCTTTTTAATCTTCCTGGTCTGATGGGTAACAGTATTTACCCTGAAAAGACTTCAGATTGGAATAGACGGAGATTTTTATCAGGGTGTCAGCACCAGCAGGTGGGAGAGATTGTGAGCTCAAGAATGCCCTCCCTAGTTTTCAGGCTGCCTTTCCCTTGGTAAAGGAAAAGCATACAGGTTCCTGCACTGGGGGCATGTGCTGTTTACAGAGCTGATCTACACTAGGCACCACACACATATGATCACATTGATCCTCATAGTAGCTGTAGGCAGGCACCATTCTTCTGAATTCAAGGGAGAGAATAGCAGGCTCCAGAGATGGTAGCTCTTTGCCAAAATGTACAGAGTGGATAGTTCAAGGGCCTAATTTTGAGTGCAAGTCTGAGCCCTTAGAACCAGATGTATTCTTTACTTGAATCTTCCTGGCTGAAAGACAGTGCTTCTGAGTGACAGTTCATTCCTGATTCAAGGAAGGAAAGTAGTTTTATTATTCTGGGTAGGATTAGGGTTACTAATACAGAGACAGAACAAGGGTTGAGTCTTGGGACTTTTAAGTCCAGCCTTCTTTCTCCTAAATGGAGTTTCTCATGAAATGCAGGATGTGAATAGTTGTTAGAATATTGACAACACAAATGCCCAAGGTGTCATTCACCTCACATTCTGCACCTACCAAGAAGATCCCAGGAGGCTGGGATAAATGACTCCTCCTGAGAGCATTTCACCTCCACGTACATGTGTGGAAAAAGAGGTGGGGGGGGGAAATCTGCAAAGAATATTTAGCATTAACATACAAGAAAGAAAAATGCAAAGTGGACTCTCTTTCTCCTTAGTGGGTTTGAATCAATGCAGCTGTCCTATTTTCTTTAAAGCTCATGCATAAGTGTAACCCTTAAACACAACAGAACAAGAGGCCAGCCTGACTCAATTAGATTTCATTCCTCTGTCAGGACTGGTTTGCAGATGTGACTAACAATAAATCTAAAAGGTTTCTTATAGCTCTTACAGGAACATTAATAGGCGTAACCCAGATTTGTACCAGACTGAATATAAGAGGTTTATGAAATTTTGACAGCAAAAAGTAGGCCAGGTTCCTGGCCCTCTTCTACATCACACTAAAATTGATGTGTGGCATGACAATTTTTTTTTGAGAATTGTCATTTCAGTTTTATCTGAAGACATATCAGTAGTGCTGGTGGCGAGGGGGAAGAGGCAAGAATAAGACCAGGCATGAACAGAGTCATTTCATTAGGAAAACAACCTGCTATAACTTGGAGATAAAGCTGTGTCCACTAGTGTGCCTCGACAGAGCTGGCCAATGCATTGATTGCTGGTGGCATTCAAGTTGCACACTGACAAGTTCCATCCTGCCATGCATCCTGACTACTGTGAAGCAGAAGCCAGTAAGAGGGGGCACCAAATACCTGTGTTAAGTTATAGGGACTCTTGAATCACTTGTCATGAGCTATTCTTTGCCACTCCTCAAGCTTATGTCCAAGGAGGATATTATAGTTCCCACAAGAGCCAGTCTGCATAATGAATGGTTCTTGAAAATTCTCTACTCTAAAGTAGCATAAAGCTTATTTGCTGACTTGTATATCTAACCTACACTCCAGCCAGTCATTGCCTTCATTCTTTTGTTTATTTCAGAAGTCTGGACTACTGTTTAAGATAATAGTATTGCTTTTTTGCAGGGTAGGTAGTGTGGGATTAAGAGAAGGCACTTTGGGGTTAAGTATACATAAATCTCAGAACTCTTGGGCATTGAATATGGTGGAATTCAGGTTGCACAGGTTGGAGACAATGCACCATGGCTATGTCTGGTAGTCCATATTATGTAATGATGGGTTAGATTTCCAGGCCTAAAATTTGGGAGCAGTAAGGCCTTCAGCCATTTAAGTCTCTGAGTTCAGGTTTTTGAAATGTTAATTTATTTATTTTTGAAAGAGAGAGAGAAAGAGAGAGAGAGACTGGGAGAAGGAGAGAGAGAGAGGGAGATAGAGAATCCCAAGCAGGCTACATGCTATCAGTGCAGAGCCAGATGTGGGCCTGTAACTAATGAACTGTGAGATCATGACCTGAGTCAAAATCAAGAGTCAGATACTTAACTGATTGAGCTACCCAGGTGCCCCCCTCTGAGTTCAGTCTTAATGTTTGTAAAATAAGAGTATATTCCCAACATTATGCACATACTTGAATTGTCTTCCCAGAGTTGTATACATAGCTCTTTGTGTACTGTGAGCACTTGATTAAAAGTTGTTGCTATTTTTAGAGGACACAAAATTGAGATGGCATTAAGGCACAGTGTCTGATGGGTCTGTCTATACCATAACAAGTTAGAAGCAGCTGGCAATACTCAGTAAAAGCATCTCTGTGACTAATAAAGGTCTGGATCTCATAGAATCTACAGAAGGAGGCCAGGAAGTCTTTGCAGAGTTGGAAGGTAAGAGATATGTGATATTGACTCATATCTGGACTCAAGGAAAATAGAGCTGGGATGGTATCAATCTCCTGTGAGTGTGGCTGGCTTATTGCCCTTTCTCTTCCAGACACAGTAGGGATAGGGACATTTGCAGGTATTTACCATGCACCTCTGGTAGTTGCAGGAGGAAATTTGTAAATGGTGGCAAAGTTGGCAAATTGAAGTGGGCAAGTAGAGCACTTCACCTAACCTATCTTACTATGTGTGGTAGGCAGTAGCTCCCTTCTGAAAAAATGCAGCCTCTGACTGTGGGAACACTGTGGGGGGAAAGGTACTCAATTTCACACTTCATCAAGGGCAATAGAAAATTGTTTTACCCCTATGGAGGGCAGCTTGGCAATATTTAAGCAAAGGCAAAGGTGGAGATATCTTGACTCTACAGTACAATTTCTGAGAAATTATCCTACAGTTATGCATGTGTGTGCTCAAAAGAACATATGCATGTGGTTATTAATGGAAATAGTTTATTGCAGCAAAAGATGAAGAACAACTCAAATACTCATCAATATGAGACAGTGTATTTATACAATGGGATTTCTATAGCTACAAAAAGAAGTGGGGAAGCTTCCCATGAAAGATATGAAAATATCTCCAAGATATATTGATCAGATGAAAGGAGTGAGTGCCAGCATGGATTGTGCAATGCAACAAGTTTAATTAAACGGGGGAGGGTACTAAGAAATACTATGAATTTGCTTGTGTATACACAAAGTAAGAAGAAAGGTATATAAGAAAGAAATAACTGTGGTTACCTGTGAGTGATGGTGAACACTGGACAGACAGCACACCTTTAAATGATTCTATTTATTTAACAGTGTGAATGAACTTATCTACCAGTAAACAATTAAGAAAAAAATAGAGACCACAGAGAAGGCTTTAGTTTTAAGCAGCCCCTGAACTTTTGTGGGTTTTACCTCCAGAGCCCACCATGTTCTCATGGAAAAGATCTGAGAAGGAAACCCTGTGGCCCTGGCAGTGGGAGAAGAAGAGTAAACTTTGTGAAATATGCCCAAAACCTTCTACTCAACATACGTTTCTCTCCAGGGAAAAAAAGTTTACTAGAGCCTCATCCTGCCTCATCCTGCCTCCTACTCCAGCTTCCTCTAGCCTTTTTAAGGGAGAAAAAAAAATGGAAAAGTTAATACTTTTGAAGGTCCCAGCCCAGAGACACAAGTCCCCTAGAAGACCAGGATTTAATCATAAGATTGTAGGACACTTCCTCTCCCATACCTTTCCACCACACCAACAGAGCTCCAGTGTAATAAGAGAGGGTTATAACTAAAAAAGCTGCAAGATGCAAGCTCTCTGGGAGTGGGAGGGGGACTGAGTTTTGGGGAAAACACAGAGTTAACAAGGGAGAGAAAACAAGAACACTAGAAGAATTTGAAGCTTATAGAACCTACAATTATAGCAAACATTAAACATAGTTGACCTTCTAGCCAGATCAACATAAATCCTCACACTAATGGCCTATATACCTTACTTCCTATTACTAGATACATCATGTCTAGATTTTAATAAAAAAAAAATCACAAGCCTTGCCAGAAGGCAAAACAAAAACTGAAGGATTTCAGCAGCAGCAGATCTACCCTGCAAGAAATGCTAAAATAAGTTCTTCTGGAAGAAGGAAATTTAAAGGCCTTGAATAGCCAAAGAAATCTTGAGAAAGAAGATCAAAGTGGGAGGAATCATGCTCTCCCATTTCAAATGAAATGATCGTAATCAAAACTATGGAATTAGCATGAAAACAGACACATAGATCAATGGAACAGAATACAGAACCTAGAAATAAACCCATACATGAATGGTCAATTAATTTATGACAAAAGAGCCAAGAATATGCCACAGGGAAATGATAATCTCCTCAATAAATGGTGTTGGGAAAACAACAACATGCAAAAGAATAAAACTAGGCCACTGTTTTACACCTACCCAAAAAATAACTCACAATGGGTTAAGACTTGAATGTAAGCCCCAAAACCATAAAACTCCTAGAAGAAAATATAGACAGTAAACTCACTGGCATAGACCTTGGCAATGGTTGCCATTTCCAAAGCAAATGAAAAGCAGAAATTAACAAATGAGACTATATCAAACCAAAAAGTTTCTGCACAGCAAAGAAAATCATCAACAAAATGAAAAGACAGTCTACCAAATGGGAGAAAAGGTTTGCAAACAACATATCCAATAAAGGGTTAATATCCAAAATATATAAAAAGCTCATAGAACTCAAGAACAAAAACAAATAATCTGATTAAAATATGGGCAGAAGAGCTATATTTTTTTTTCAAAGAAGACATACAGATGGCCAACAGGAACATGAAATGGTGCTTAAAATGACTAATCATCAGAGAAACAAACATCAAAACCACAAGAAGATATTACCTCACACCTGTTAGAATAGTTACTTCAAAACAAAACAAGAAATACAAATATTGGTGAGGATGTATAGAGAAAAGTCAGTTCTTATGCACTGTTAGTAGGAAAATAAGTAGGTGCAACCACTCAGTATAGAAAACAGTATGAAGATTTTTCGAAAAATTAAAGATAGAACTGCCCTATGATCCAGCAATGTCACCACTTGGTATTTATCCTGACAACAAACACTAACCTGAAAAGATATATGCTTCCCCATGTTTACTACAGCATTATTTACAGTATCAAGATATGGAAATGACCTATGTCCATTGGTGGATGGACACAGACCCACCATACACATACACATAGATGGATAAAGAAAATGTGGTATATATATATATATATATATGAATGAATATATATATATGATGAATATATGTATATATATGATGAATATATATATATATGATGAATATATATATATATATATGGTGTTGTGTAGGAATATCATTCAGCCATTAAAAGGAATAAAATCTAATATTATCATTTACAACAACACAGATGGATTTTGAGGGCATTAAACTAAGTTAAATATGTCAAGCAAAGAAAGACAAATACTATACAATCCCAACTATACATTAAATCTAAAACTAACAACAAAAATAAGCTCATGAATACAGAGAACAGTTTGGTGGTTGCCAGAGGCAGGGTGGGGGAATTGGTGAAATGGGTGAAGGGGTCAAAAAGTACAACCTGCCAGTTATAAAATAAATAAGTCATGAGGATATAATGTACATCATGGTGACTATAGTTCATAATACTGTATCACATATTTGAAAGTTCCTTAGATCTTAAAAGTTCTCATCACAAGAAAAAATATTATCCTAACTATGTAAGGTGGCTGATGATAAGTAGACTTAGTGTGATCATTTAGCAATACATACAAATATCAAACCATTGTGAAGCTAACATAATGTTATGTGTCAATTAAACCTTAATAAAAAATTCTCATATGGAAAATTTAAGCTGTCACTTCAATATATTAGAAAAATCAAAACAAAAAATAAATCCAGCAGAAAGAAGAAATCAATAACCCAAAACAGAAATCAATAAAATTAAAAATTGAAAAAATAATGAATCCAAAAATTGATTCTTAGGAAAAAAGCAATAAAATTGATATCTATAACAAGCCTAACAAATAAAAAGGAGAGAAAACATGAAGTACTTGTTTAGACCTAAAAAAATAGGGTTATACCATGTTTATGGATTATATTCAACAACATAAATATGCTAGTATCCCTTAAAATGATTTATAGATTAAGTGTAATCCCAAACAAAATCCTAACGGTACTTTTCATAGATATAGACAAGCAGATTAAAAAAAAACTTTTATGAAAAGTCAAAGACTAGAAGAGACAAGATCATTTTGAAAAAAAGTAAAAGAGGAAAGTTGGAGATATCACATTATCTGATGCTCAGACTTACTTTATAGTAATGTAGTCAGTGTGGTATTTCCAAATAGATAAACATAAAAACCAAAGAAACATAGCAGAAAGTCTACATAGACCCAATAAATTATTTTTTTGACAAGAAACAGAGTGGAGAAAATACAGTGGTTTTCAACAAATAGTGTTCGATCAATTTAATATCCACATACAAAAATACAAAAAGTTTGATTTTGCACTTATAAAACTTTAACAAGCTCAAAACTAGAATTTAATTTTAGAGGAAATATGGGGTAAATTGTCTTGACCTGGGGTTAAGAAGCACCAAAAGCACAATTCATAAAAGAAAAAAAAATAATAAACTGGAATTCACCAAAATGAAAAAAACAAACAAACTTTAGTTTCGCAAAATACAGTTAAGAGCATAAAAAGATAGATAATAGATTAGGAGAAAATATTTGCTAATCGTATGTACAACAAAGGGCTTGTATCCAGAATATATAAAGAACTCTCAAAACTCAAGAATAAAAAAATGACCCAAATAAAAAATAGGGAACAGATCTGAACTTTTGACACTTCATCAAAGAGTAAATAGAGATGGCAAATAAGTACATGACAAGATCTTCAATCAACATTATTGCCCATTACAGCAATGCAAATTAAAATCACAATAAGTTACATCGACACACCTACCAGAATGGATTAAAAAATTCTGATCCTCTCGAGTGCTGGTGAGGATGTGCAGCAGCTAGATTACTGATAGATTGCTGGTGGAAATATAATATGATACAGCCACTCTGGAAGATAGTTTGGCAGTTTTTCATGAAGTGAAACATACACTTTTCATATGCTCCAACAACCAAACTCCTAGCCATCTACCCAACTGAACTAATAGTTATCTAACAATTGACACAAATATCTGAACACAAATGTTTATGTTAGCTCTGCTTATAAAAACCAACAACTAGAAACTAAATGCCCTCTAGCTGGTGACTGGCTGAATGAATTGTAGCATATCCATATAATGGACTACACAGAAATACCAAGGAATAAACTATTAATACACAAAATAAGTTGGACAATTATCAGAGACATGATGATAAGGGCCATTTCTAAAAGGTTACACACTGTATAATTTTATTTGTATGACAGACATTCTCAAAGAGACAAAGCTGCAGTGACAGAACAGGCCAGTGGTTAGGGAGAGGAAGAGTGTGTGACTTCAAAGACTTAGCACAAAGGCGTTTTCTAGGGTGCTGGAACCGATTATCATGTTTATACAAATCTATCCATGTGTTAAACTTCACAAAATTTACAGCAATACAAGTATATTTTACTGTGTTAATTTAAAAAGATTCCTAATCTGTTAACACTTTAGCTCTGTTTAATTACAGAACTTATTGAGCACCTACTGTGTGGTAAGGCTGTGCTTCTATAATCAAGCTCACATGGTCCTTATTTCCCCTGAGGAGTTCTTGGTCCAAGTGATTTTCCATTCACAACATGTCAGTGCTGAGCACATCTTCCCAGAGGCCTTATGACATGAGAGGGCTGGTGTGATTACGGAGCACCGAGAAGCTGACTGCGTTATAGGAAGGCCAGGAAGTGGCAGAGAGGGTTCCCCCCAGGCCGTGCTCTGCCCTAGGCTCAACCCCCTTCCAGTCCCACACAGAGGCTCCTTGCTAAGGCTACAGATGGTATTCAAGGAGCAGGCTGATTAGTACGTAAACATGATATATTGGCTTAATTATGGGAAAGGATCCTTAATTGGGTTGTGGCTGAGTGATGAAGGACACACAGATGCCTGTCAGGTTCCAGTCTGAAAATATAATGTGATTGACAGAGGTCAGCAGCAAAAATAGAGGAGACAGGCCCTGTAATCAGGAAGTGCTGGTTTTAGACTCAGCTTTGCCATTTAAAACTTAAAACCTGCCACTAAGGGACTTAGTACCTCCAATTTCCCTCTGTCAATCAGAAAAAAGGAGATGATAATACCTCACTCACTTGTGAAGATTAAATTAGATGAGATAATTTATCTGAAACACATTCCTAAGGTCCTGGCCTTTAGGGAGCACACAATTAGTGACAGCCTCCTGTCTCTGTGTGAGAATACAGTCATGCGATATTATTTAATATTACCTTAGTGTTAATTATACCTGTGATGAAGAATATTCATGCGACTACAAGTTTATTCAAATTGTTTTAATCGGTTTTTGTAGTCCCCATTTAAGAATAGTTATTGGCACCCACATTAGGAAATGTAAGTTAGGACTCAGCCCAGGTCTTTGCCCCAGGTTGGGTCCTCCTCAGTGAGTCTGTTAGCACCCTGCCCCAGGCACCCAGGCAGCTGTCACAGCTCCTGATGCACTAGCTTATTGACTTCCTGGGGACAGTGACCCTGGGAGAGCTGAGGTGGCAAGACCACACTATTGTGTTTATAATACATGTGTTTAAATTTTCCAATAAAGGCGACTGTTCTGAGATTTTCCACTGGTGGCTTCTAGAAAGGAAAAAAGGAAATAGGTGTTTGCCAGTCTGCGACTATGTACTAGGTTCTTTTTTTTTTTTTTTTTAACAAGATCGGTGCAATTTATTATTCGAATATTGTGAAATCAAAACACAAAGCAATTTTGCTGATGTGTTTCCTTTTCAGACTGGAGCAAATTCCTATTAGTTATGTACCACTGTTTTTTTTATTCCTTGTCTTTATTCTTTCTCAAATTCAAATATTCTATTTGTAGATGCATTCAGAAACATCTGATGCATCGTCAGATATCTGTGGTCATTCTTTTTTTTTTTTTTATCATTTGGATTTTTTATTTTATTTATTTTTTTTTTTACAAATAGTTTATTGTCAAATTAGTTTCCACATAACACCCAGTGCTCATCCCCACAAGTGCCCTCCTCCATGCCCATCCCCCCCTCCCCCTCCATCCATCAGTCCTCAGTTTTTGTCAGCATTCAAGAGTCTCTCATGGTTTGCCTCTCTCCCTTTCCCCCACCATTTCCCCCCTTCTTCTCCCGATTGATCCTCTGTTAAGTTCCTCCTAGTCCTCCTATACGTGCACACATATGATATTTGTCCTTCTCTGCCTGACTTATTTCGCTCAGCATAACACCCTCAAGATCCATCCATGTAGCTACACATGGCCAGATTTCATTGTTTCTCATTGCCATGTAGTATTCCATGGTATAGATAAACCACATCTTCTTGATCCATTCATCTGTTGATGGACACTTAGGCTCTTTCCATGTTTTAGCTATTGTGGAGAGTGCTGCTATGAACATTGGGGTACATGTGCTCCTATGCCTCAGCATTTCTGTATCCCTTGGGTAAATTCCTAGCAGTGCTATTGCTGGGTCATAGGGGAGTTCTATTGTTAGTTTCCTGAGGAACCTCCACACTGTTTTCCAGAGGGGCTGTACCAGTTTACATTCCCACCAACAGTGTAGGAGGGTGCCCGTTTCTCCACATCCTCGCCAGCATCTAGAGTTCTCTGATTTGCTCATTTTAGCCACTCTGACTGGCGTGAGGTGGTATCTCAGTGTGGTTTTGATTTGTATTTCCCTGATGAGGAGGGATGCTGAGCATCGTTTCATGTGTCTGTTGGCCATCTGGATGTCCTCTTTGGAGAAGTGTCTGTTCATGTCTTCTGCCCATTTCTTCACTGGGTTGTTTGTTTTTCGGGCGTGTAGTTTGGTGAGTTCCTTATAGATTCTGGATATTAACCCTTTATCTGATATGTCATTTGCAACTATCTTTTCCCATTCCGTTGGTTGCCTATTAATTTTCTGGGTTGTTTCCTTGGCTGTGCAGAAGCTTTTAATCTTGATGAGGTCCCAACAGTTTATTTTTGCTCTTGATTCCCTTGCTTTTGGGGATGTGTCAAGTAAGAAGTTGCTGCGGTGGAGGTCAAGGAGGTTGTTTCCTGCTTTCTCCTCTAGGGTGTTGATAGTTTCCTGTCTCACGTTCAGGTCCTTTATCCATTTTGAGTTGATTTTTGTGCATGGTGTGAGAAAATGATCTAGTTTCATTCTTCTGCATGTTGCTGTCCAGTTCTCCCAACACCATCTGTTAAAAAGGCTGTCTTTTTTCCATTGGATATTCTTTCCTGCTTTGTCAAAGATCAGTTGGCTGTATACTTTTGGGTCCACTTCTGAGTTCTCAATTCTGTTCCATTGGTCTATGTGTCTGTTTTTGTGCCAATACCATACTGTCTTGAGGATGACAGCTTTGTAGTAGAGGCTGAAGTCTGGGATGGTGATACCTCCCGTTTTGGTTTTATTTTTCAGTATTACTTTGGCTATTCGGGGTCTTTTGTGGTTCCATACAAATTTTTGGATAGTTTGTTCTAGTTTTGAGAAGTATGCTGGTGCAATTTTGATTGGAATTGCATTGAATGTGTAGAGTGCTTTAGGTAGTAATGACATCTTAACTATATTTATTCTTCCTATCCATGAGCATGGAATGTTTTTCCATTTCTTTGTGTCTTCTTCAATTTCCTTCATAAGTTTTCTATAGTTTTCATCATACAGATCTCTTGTATCCTTGGTTAGGTTTATTCCGAGGTATTTTATGGTTTTTTGTGCAATTGTGAATGGGATCAGTTTCTTGATTTCTCTTTCTGTTGCTTCATTATTGGTGTATAAAAATGCAACCGATTTCTGTACGTTGATTTTGTACCCTGCAACTTGGCTGAATTCTTGGATCAGTTCTAGTAGGCTTCTGGTGGAGTCTGTCGGGTTTTCTATGTAGAGTATCATGTCATCTGCGAAGAGTGAAAGTTTGACTTCCTCTTTGCCAATTCTGATGCCTTTGATTTCCTTTTGTTGTCTGATGGCTGATGCTAGGACTTCCAGCACTATGTTAAACAACAGTGGTGAGAGTGGACATCCCTGTCGTGTTCCTGATCTCAGGGGGAAAGCTCTCAGTTTTTCCCCGTTGAGGATGATGTTAGCTGAAGGCTTCTCATAGATGGCTTTGATGATGTTTAAGTAGGTTCCTTCTATCCCAACTTTCTCGAGAGTCTTTATTAAGAAGGGATGCTGTATTTTGTCAAATGCTTTTTCTGCATCTATTGACAGGATCATATGGTTTTTATCTTTTCTTTTATTGATATGATGGATCACATTGATTGATTTGCGAATGTTGAACCAGCCCTGTAACCCAGGAATGAATCCCACTTGATCTTGGTGGATGATTCTTTTGATATGCTGCTGGATTCGATTTGCAAGGATCTTGTTGAGAATTTTTGCATCCGTATTCATCAAGGATATTGGCCTATAGTTCTCTTTTTTTGTTGGATCTCTGTCTGGCTTGGGAATCAGAGTGATGCTGGCTTCATAAAATGAGTCCGGGAGTTTTCCTTCGACTTCTATTTTTTGGAATAGCTTGAGAAGAATTGGGATTAATTCTGTTTTAAATGTCTGGTAGAATTCCCCAGGGAAACCATCAGGTCCAGGGCTCTTATTTGTTGGGAGATTTTTGATCACTGATTCGATTTCTTCACTCGTTATGGGTCTGTTCAGGTTTTCTATTTCTTCCCGTGTGAATTTTGGTAGTGAGTGTGTGTTTAGGAATTTGTCCATTTCTTCTAAGTTGTCCAATTTGTTGGCATATAATTTTTCATAGTATTCCCTGATAATTGCTTGTATTTCTGAGGGGTTGGTTGTAATAAGTCCATTTTCATTCATAATTTTGTCTATTTGGGTGCTCTCTCTTTTCTTTTTGATAAGCCTGGCTAGAGGTTTGTCAATTTTGTTTACTTTTTCAAAAAACCAACTCTTGGTTTCATTGATCTGTTCAATTGTTTCTTTGGTCTCTATGTTGTTTATTTCTGCTCTAATTTTTACTATTTCTCTTCTTCTACTGGGTTTAGGGCGTTCTTGTTGCTCTGCCTCTAGCTCCTTTAGGTGAGCTGTTAGATTTTGGACTTGTGCTTTTTCTAATCTCTTGAAATAGGCCTGGAGAGCAATGTACTTTCCTCTTAGGACTGCCTTGGCCGCATCCCATAGATTTTGAATTGTTGTGTTTTCATTTTCATTTGTTTCCATATATTTTTTAATTTCCTCTCTAATTGCCTGATTGGCCCATTCATTCTTTAGAAGGGTGTTCTTTAACCTCCATGTTTTTGGCGGTTTTCCAGACTTCTTCCTGTAATTGATTTCAAGTTTCAAAGCATTGTGATCTGACAGTGTGCATGGTATGACCTCTATTCTTTTATATTTATTGAGGGCTGCTTTATGTCCCAGTATGTGATCTATCTTGGAGAATGTGCCATGCGCACTTGAGAAGAAAGTAAATTCCCTGGCCTCAGGATGTAAAGTTCTAAATATATCCGTCAGATCCATCTGGTCCAATGTGTCTTTCAAGTCCATTATTTCTTTAGTGATTTTCTGTCTGGTTGACCTATCCATTGCTGTAAGCGGAGTATTAAAGTCCCCTGCTATTAGCACATTCTTATCTATAAGCTTGTTTCTGTTTGTGATTAATTGTTTTAGATATTTAGGTGCTCCCATATTCGGTGCGTAGACATTTATGATTGTTAGTTCTTCCTGATGGATGGACCCTGTAATTATTATGTAGTGCCCTTCTTCATCTCTTGTGATTGTCTTTAATTTAAAGTCCAGTTTGTCTGATATAAGTATCGCTACTCCGGCTTTCTTTTGATTTCCTGTAGCATGATATATATTTCTCCATCCCCTTACTTTTAATCTGAAGGTATCTTCCCGTCTAAAATGAGTTTCTTGTAGACAGCATATTGATGGATTTTGTTTTTTAATCCATTCTGCTACCCTATGTCTTTTGATTGGAGCATTCAGCCCATTTACATTCAGTGTTATTATTGAAATATGTGGGTTTAGAGTCTTTGTATCTTTTGTAGGGTTCATGTTTGTGGTGGTGTCTCTGGAATCTTTGTTCCTTGCAACCTTTCCTTCAGAGCGTCCCCCTCAGGATTTCTTGTAGGGCTGGCTTCGTGGTTGCACTAGGTTCTTTAATTTGACCAGCTTAGTTCATCTTCTTGGCAGCAGCACAGGGCATGCATTACAATACCTCTTCTGTAGCTGCATGATTTTTAGTTCTGAGGTTACATTTCTCTTTGGAAGTGACCAAATAGAAGTAGCCACATGATCAAATGTTTCCTTCCTTAGGCTTGCATAAACCATTTACCATTTGCTGACTTTGTAGGAGATTTTAATTTATGCCCTTGGGCTCAAGATTTCTGGTTCAATTTGGAGTCCTCCAGTGTTTCTCCCAATGTTACCCACTCAGTGAATATTTGTCATATGGATGAAAGAGTTAATTTGCTGAGGGAAAGGCAATCTGTAAAGGGGTATGGCTATTATTTCAGTTCTGACCCACTGAAATGTGACACATGACAGTGACATCTGAAATTCTCAGAAACATCTGAAATTTTTCAGAGAATTGCATCTCAAAAATTCTCCTCCAGAAGACTGGTGCAGAAGAGGGAAACTTTGTGTAGTTGCGATGGACTATGAATTGGAAAATTCAAGGAGGAGAGTCCTGTGTAGTTACGTTTCTGTTTGAGCAGGTTATACTTTACCATTAGGTTGAGCATCCATTATTTTATGTGATATCATACTTTTATATTTTCTCACTGTAGCATACTTTCCATCTGTTTTTGTTAGTAGCTCTAATAAATTTGGTCCAAAATGAGAAATTCAGTATGACACACAGAAAACCATCTAAGTTATATTCCACCAGTTCTAACAGTAAAACACAATGAGTCTCAGTACAGTCAATGAATTGTTTTTATTTGTCACATTGGCCACTGGATTTCTTGCTACTAAGCAAACATTGAAAACATTGGATATTCTCATCCCTGTGCCATCAGATTTGGGGGAGGCATTTCTACCTCTTTCCTCTACTAGATTGGAACCCTCCAAAAATATTTAGTCTTTGTAACAAATATCAACTAAAGACAGAGTGATGCAATGGCAAGAACACACACTTGAACTCAGTGAGGCCTGACGTGATAAGAGATGTGACCCGTACTAGAGGCATGTGCCTTTGGAATAATAATTATAATATTTCTGTGTTTTTATTTCTGTGAGCATAAAATGGGAGTACATATACTTATCTTTTCAGAGTTGTGAAAATTAAATATTTTAACACATGACTGTATCTGTTCTTCAAATATTAAATATCCTTTTTACTCCTTTGCCACCTTGAGGAGTTTTACTTTTGGTAGTGTGTCAGCTGCCAGTTTACTGCCTCTCTGCTCTGACTTCAACCTTAAATATATACTCTGATCGACAGTGGAGTTTCACTAAACATTTCTCCTCCGCAGTGATACACATCCACGTTGAGCTTTTTAGTAGGACGGCTGGTAGGACATGGCTACCAGCAGAAGAGGACCTCCTGCAGTTTCCAGTGTACACTGAGAGTTGGTGATGTTGGTGTAAAAAATAAATAAAGGCCACCCAGACTGGAAAAGAAGTAAAATTATCTCTACATATGACATGATCTAATATATATAAAATTCTAAGGAATACCACTAACAATTTCATAAGACCAGTAAACAAAGTCAGAAAATTTCCAAGGTACAGATCAATATGCAAAAATCAATTCTATTTCTATATATTTGCAATGAATAATCCAAAAATTATATTAAGAATATAATTTTATTTACCACTGCATCAAAAAGAATAAAATACTTAGGAGTAAGTTAAGTAAAAAGAAGTGAGGTTTTAATGTTGAAAACTACTATTGAAAGAAATTAAAGAAGATCCAAATAAATGAAAAGACATCCCATGTTTACAGATCAGAGCATTTAGTGTTGTTTAGATGGGAAAACTCTCTAAATTAATCTATAGATTGAACTCAGTCCCTATCAAAATCCCAGCTGGCTTTTTTTTTTTTTAGCAGAAATTGATAAACTTATTCTAAAAGTCATATACAACTGTAAGGGACACAGAAAAATTTAAAAACTATTTTTGAAAATGAACACAAAGAGGACACACACTTCTGAATTTCAAAATTTACTATAAATCTACAATAATCATGATAGTACAGTGTGGCATAAGGATAAACCAACAGATCAACACAATATTTGAAGATCCAGAAGTAAACCCTGACATTTCTGGTCAATAGATGATTGATAAGAGTACCAAAATTTCAACGTGAAATATAATAGTCTTTCCAACAAGTGATACTGAGGTAATTGGATATCTAATCGCAAATGCAAAAGAATGAAGTTGGAGCCCTTCCTCATACCTTACTTAAAAATCAGCTCATGGCACTGGGTGTTACATGTAAGTGATGAATCCCTGGGTTCTAATACTGAAACCAATACTACACTGTATATAAACTAAATTGAATTTGAATAAATAAATTTTAAAAATAGATAATGGAACTAAAAGTTCCAATATTTTGTTCCAGAAAAGATAAAACAACTCAATTTAAAAATGGACTTGAATATAAATTTCTACAAAAAAAAAAAGATAAACTAATGGCAAACAAGCATATGGAATGATGTTCAGCATCTTTGGTCATTAAGGAAATGAAAATTAAAACCACAATAAGATGCTCCTTCACACCCATCATTATGGCTATAATTTAAAAAAAATGGAAGGTAGCAAGTGTTGGTGAGGGATGTGGAAAAATAGGGGCTTCAGATATTCCTAGTGGGGGGTGCAAAATGATGCAGCCGCTGTGGAAAATAGCGTGAGAGTTCCCCAAGAAGTCAAACAGAATTACCGTGTGTCCAATAATTTTACAATGTGTTCAAGAGAAATGAAAACATTTGTTCACACAAAAATCCTTGTACATGAATTTTCATAGCACCATTATTCATAATAGCCAGAAGGTCACAGCAACCCAATGTCCATCAACTGCTGAATGGATAAATAAAATGTGGTATATCCATATAATGGACTAATGAAGTTCTGACGCAGATAAACATGGATGAACCTTGAGAACATTATGTTCGGTGGATGAAGGCAGTCACAAAGGACCACATATTTTATGATTTCACGGATATGAGATGTTCAAAACAAACAAATCCATAGAGGCAGAAAGATTTTTATTTGCCTAGGTATGGAGAGATGTGGAAGTGACTACCAATGGGTTTCTTTTTCTGGATGCTGAAAATGCTCTGAAATGAATTGTGGTAAGGTTGCACAGTTCTGTAGATATACTAAAAAGCATTAAATGGTACACTTACCTAGGTAAATTTTATAGCATGTAAATTATATATCAATAAAGCTGTTAAAACAGAAAGAAAAGCAGGGAAGGGGAGAAAGGAAGGGAAGGGAAGGGAAGGGAAGGGAAGGGAAGGGAAGGGAAGGGAAGGGAAGGGAAGGGAAGAGGGGCCCAGGGGTCAATGCTCATGCTCTGAGTGGCACTTTGCAGATGGTGCCCCAATGTCTACCTCCTGTTGACTTGCAATGATCTCTTTGCCTTCGCACCACCTCAAGAAATGGGTATGTGAGGAAAATCAGAGTGCCCTTCCTGCAGCAGCAGCATTGGCAACATTTCATTTCAGGATGCATCTGCAAATCCACTAATTAAATCTGCCGGTGCCCTTGGGAGCTCCCCTGGCTTCCTAAAGAAGCCCTTCACTGATTTTCAACTCTCTCAAGTGCCTTACTTAATATTTCCTCTCCCCTGATTGGCACATAGCTAACCGAGCTTATCCCAGTCAGTGTTTAGTTTGTACTCTTACATTTTAGTAGCAAAGAACTTTATTAAATTTTAACAAATCCCTGAGTGACATAATGTGAAACTTTACTGATGAGGTTATAAATTTAAGTACACAAATTGTAGAAATGGACAGGATGACTTTTCTCATAATGAAACATGTTTGATATTGAAAAAGATATTGATATTCACATAAACTATGTGAATTTCATAGTTTAACTAGTACCTATTCCAGTAATTTTTTTGCAAAGGAAAATTATGTTATTATGAGTAGGGCTATGTTAAAAGAGAATTCTAAGTTTCCCGAATCCTGGTTTGGTGTGTATAATTAGATGGCTTTATGATAACATCTTTGTTGTCCTTTCTGTCTTCATTTTATATACAGTATTATTTACAGTGCAGGCATACAGACTTGCTAAAGAGATACTTTTCAGCTGTATTTGGGGGGTAATTAGGGAATATCTTTGAGGCAATGATCATGTCTAAGTTATAATCTTTACCATATTAAGCATTTTACCAAGTAGCTTTTTAATGTTTCTAAAGTTTTACTTTATGGGGCGCCTGGGTGGCTCAGTCAGTTAAGCGCCCGACTTTGGCTCAGGTCATGATCTCACAGTTCCTGGGTTTGAGCCCCATGTCGGGCTCTGTGCTGACAGCTCAGAGCCTGGAGCCTGTTTCAGATTCTGTGTCTCCCTCTCTCTCTGACCCTCTCCTGCTCACGCTGTTTCTCTCTCTGTCTCTCAGAAATAAATTTAAAAAAACATTTAAAAAATTTTTAGAGTTTTACTTTATTATTTAAAAAATATTCTGGTCATCAAACAGTTGAATGCATCATCACGTATACCCAGGGTATCGTTGTTTTGAGAACACTTTCACATTCATGGCCCATTTCATCCCTTGTCTGGAAGTGGCAGGGCATGGACTGGTGTCTTAGACCTGGGCCCTTCCTCCTTCCCCTGCCTCATCTGACTTTTCAGTCTGGCTGACCATTCAAGCTGCCTTCTCCATACCACCCTTCTGGTCTACGGCTAAGAAGGAGTCCAAGCTGGGGAGTTGCATAAGCTAAGCTACTTTGAAGAAGAGGGCAATTATAAAATGATTTGCAATATCCAGTGCCTAAATTGGGATGTACAGTTTTATTTCCTTCCTTCTTTCCTTTTCTCCTCCCACCAACAAATACATTTTGAGCAGCTGTGCTGTGTCAGGCAGAGTGCTGGGTGCTGGGGAAATTGCCTGGCTCATCTGCCTTAAACTGGCCTCAGCTTTATGGCAGGCACACCACTGGAAGCTAGGTGCCAGATCACTCAGCAAAAGGCTGGGTCCTTCCAGCTTCCCTCCAGTACAGGCTGTACAACCACCAGCCCTGCTCTGTCCTAACCTTGCAGGTTGCCAAGAGCCTTGACTACACCCCTAATCCCTCCGTGCATGGACTCTCTTAGTCGGGCTTCAACCCCAGCTCCAATAAAGTAGCATGTTCCTGGGCTCCAGGTCATACCTAAACACTCAGGATATGTGTAGGTGAGAACTATGAATCTGCATTTTTCACACACTCAGCAGGTACATTACAGTTTGAGAACCCCTGGCTTAGACAGGAAAGAAAAAATACAGAAATAAAGAGAAAAACTGCTTAGCAGTCTGTTATGGGAAATATATGGCTCTGTCTCTTCACTGTGGCTTAGGAAACTATAATTTATATAGCGCGTGTATATCCTGGTGCTTGAGAAATGTGCACTCATTTAATCCTCAAAGCGCCCCTAAGGGGATGGATTGTACCTGTGCACTGCCAGCATGTGGTGTGTGAGAAGACACTGTTAGCCACAGTGCCCAGGAGGGCCAGAATTCTGCCCCAGAATAAATCTCTTTCCCCTGGAGCCACAAAAGCACAAGGCACTGAGGAAAGGCCAAGGGATCCTGGATCCTTACCTGGAGCTTGGATATCCAGTCAGGTGGGGGACAGGTGTGTGTGTGTGTATAAAATGCCAATCTTCCTAAGCTAATTAGGCTTAAGTAGCTTTAGGCCAAAAAGTCTGTCAGATCTGCCACTCTGTCAGTGACCACCACCACCCACACAGAGACCCACTCACCTGCTAGACCCAGATTTCACTTGGAGGTGGAGAAAGCTGCAGAGTGGATACACGGAGCTAGGTGGAAAGCTGGCCTAGGAGAAGGCCAGCCTATCACTACCCAGGCCCAGATCTAGCTGGTCTCCTTGAGGCAAGAGAGAGCCTACAGGCAGGCACCATGTTGCATGGAAGTGGCTTCTGGTCCTTACAGTTGTAGCTGAAGAATGGGAGGATGGAAGGAGAGCCATCTTTATACCTGAGTGCAATGACTTCCACGGCACATCTGCTTCCATCCATAGGTGCACATCCCAGTCAAGGCTTGGGATATGAGCCAGCTTTCTGATCATCAGAGTCACCTAGAATCCTTGTTAAGACCCTGGGCCACTCTTCTGGAAATTCTGATTTGCTCTTTCTCTAAGAAGTTCTGGAATTTGATAAGGACCAGCAAGTTCCTATAATCAGGGAGCTGTGGCTTTGGAAAGGGGTGAAGAAGGTGATGAGGACAGAGCAGAGAATGGCCCCAAATCCCTGTGTGACACACAGCAAACTCAGGTTTGCTCCTCTCTCCCCCAAATTGGCTTCTGTCTTTCTCTTTTCTGCCAGCCTCCACTGTGCCTGGAAGAAACCCAAGTCCCTCCTACACAGTAGTTTGGATGAGCAGATGCCCAGCAGTGTTCAGGAGAATGTTGGAAATGCAAATCCAGAGGCTCAGGGAAATGGAGGTGAGGTGGGAGGCATGGGGCCAGGGGCACAGACATGTCATCTGTGTCTGTAATGAGCATCCCAGGAGAGGCCCAAGGTAAGCTCTGGCATATCTTCAACTGAAGTATGGGGTGGATCAACTTTTCCTCCCTGGGTCTGTGGGATGATTCCTTCTCAGGAATTTGGAATAAATCACTCTGAAGTTTTAAGTATCTCCTTCCCAGCCAAAAACCCCTGGCAGAACTTTGTCCACTGCCCTGTGGGGGCAGGAAGAACATGACAACATGGGTTCAAACACAGTTCAAGAGACTGACATTTCCATTCACCTGAGGCTTGTCTGTGCCATTATCTTCCCCCTCCCTGAAGGCACCAACCTGAATACTTGGTAAGGCCTGTTGTGGAGACCTCACGCTTGCTTACAGGGAGACTGGATTATTTCTCTGAACCATGCCGTCCTCTGCACCTCATTCCAGGGCCCATGCAGCAAGGCCCTCTGGGTGCACCACTCAGGATAGAAATCTTTGTGGTAGCTGGGTTCCCTGCCCCATATCATTTGCTGGCCCTGATGCCATGTAGAACACCTGAGCACCTGGGTCTGTGCTCACCTTCTGTGACCTTGGGCAGTCCCCAACCCTCTCTGAGCCTCAGTTTCATTGTCTGTAAATGAAGCATACTGGGTGCATGCTGGCAGTCTCTCATGCCCTCAGGCATGCCATCAGAGGTCACGGACACTCAGCCTGACTTTCTCATGTCCTCCTTCACTGCCAGCGCTGGATAGCTATTGCTCAAGAAATCTAGCGCTGCTCAAAGTGATTCTTCTCGCTGTAAATCATGGCGCTGACTTGCAGTTTATGTTGTGCAGTGCTTATTTTTTCTAAACAAATAATCCATTTAAGAAATCGAACTAGAAGTCAAAAGAGGAGAGGGAAAAAAAAGAAGTGATGTCTCATGAAAAGCCATAATCAAAGTGATTGTTCAGAGGACTTTGATCAATGATTTTCCATTTTTTACAGAGAACAAAAGGCCCTATGGTGAATTAGAAAGAGGCTGGAGTTTGGGGAGGCCTGAGTGTGGCCCCACCTTGATAGAGATTGAATTTTATTTCCCATATGCTCTTCTCTGTACCTGGATTGTCCTTTCCCTCTGCCTGGCTCTGTGTGGATGTCCCTGTTGTCATTAATGGGAGCTGATGAGGGAGGAACAGACATTCAAATCCAGCATTCAAACCACAGCTCTATCCTCACCTCCTATGTGACCTTGGGCATATTATCCGATGGACTAAACCTTCTCATCATTGAAATGGGGTGTGAGAATGCCCACCTTAAAGAGACATTGTAAAAATTTACCATGGGCAGACTCCAGTCAGTTACCTTCTTCTTTGGCCTTTTAGGTGCAATTACTTTTCCTCCAACAAAATTCTGTTGTCTCCGTGAGAATAAAGTATGATATTTTGTCTTCAAGTCATTAGGATAGGGCATGAGAACTCTGCACTGGGCCTGGGGGGAAGGCCTGGGGGGAAGGTTTCATATGGAGGGCTTGTTAGGGATGTTACACTGTCAGGCTGATTCGGAAGTCCATAGTATTGGGTGTGTTGTTATCTACAAGGCTGCAAAGAAGAACCGGTGAATTTGAGCCTCCTAAGAAAAGGGTGAGAGAGAGAACTGCTGGCCACAAATCAGGCCATCATGTCATAAGATCTGTCTAAGAGAGGAGTGTGGAGTTCATCAGAGAGCACGCCTGGGGCCCATACCTGGGCTTCCTCAAACAGAAATCGTGTTGCAAGAGGCATCAGATTTGCATGAAAATCTGGTGCACTCACTGGTGAAATCCAACACCACTGTCTAGGGTCATCATGGTGGTAGGTGTCCTTGCATAAGGGCAGAAGTATTGAAGAAGAAGGTAAACTTAAAAATCTCAGCAGGAGGATTTCAAGGAAAAATGTTGGCACTGAGAAATTCATACGTGAATTCTATGCTCCTCAAAGTTTGTACCAGGAGCCCTGAAGAGCATAAGCCCCCATAGACCTCACATGAGGAGTTTCTTTTCCTCAGTCCCTCTCATGGTAGTTCTGCTCTTGGTCCTTGATGCAACCAGCAACTTCACTAACCTCCTCTGCAAGAGGCCCTGGTTCATCTCTCCTCAACCTGGCTGTGGAAAGAGACGTAGCATCCCCAATTCCCTTTTGCTCTGACCTAAGCTTACATATTTGCCTGCTTTAAGGGTTTTGCTGCTTATCCCTGAAGAAAAATGGACAAGAACTTAACAAAAAACAGTCACAGAAAAGACAATAAGAAAATTTTGACTCAAAAGACTTTCTCCTCCTGGGATCTGAGCTCTGATTTCTGACTGAAGTACATAGGATTTGAAGGGTCCCAACCTTGAAAGTTTAAGCGTAAGGGTAGAAATCATCCAATGTCCCTTAGCTTTTCCTCCCCCAACTTCCCCCAGCTCCTGGCATTCTGCCATTTGGAGCAGTGCTCTTGGAGCTGTGGACCACAGCACTGTCAGACATGCATGTTCTCCAGGACACACCAGGTTTGCTCTGGTGCGGGGCCCCATCATCTGTGTGGCTCTTATAGGTGTAGAGTTAGGGATGTTTTGACTTAGCTTATTTCTTTGTGTAGAGTGCATGCAAGTTGCTGTCACCCAAATAATGTTTGCTAATTCATGCAGACAACCAAAATGTTGCTTAACAAGTGACAGTATGTTGGATATGAGGAAACAATAGAAAACATAGACCTGCATCATTATCCCACAAAGAAGGAAAAGAAACTTAGGGAAGGGGGGGGTTCCTTAATTCCTCCTCCATCCTCATTTCTATCTTCCAGTTGATTACAGCCCCACTGATTCCCTAGTGATGGTGCCAGTGTCCAGTCCCCATTTCTCCTCTCAGTGTCATTTCACCACTTCTCTATTAGTCCATCAACTCAGTAACAATTGCTATGTGCCAGCCTCTGTGCCAGATGCTGGAACATGACCCCCGTGCTGCCTGTTCTGGACTGCAGCCACAGGTACTCTCAGGCCCACTGCCTTCAGTGCTGCTCTCCAGGCTTCCTTCTTCCGTGCTGTGAGTAAGGATGCGCTCTAAGAAAATGTAACTGCATTATGCCGTTCAAGATGAAATTGCACACTGAGCAAGGGGCAAGGTGCTTGCAGCTGACTCTGCGTACCTCTTCAGGCTCTTCTCTATTTCACTGCAGCTCATAACTAGCAATAAGCTGAAACAAAACTATGTGCAACATAGCACATTCCTGATGGATTTCCTCACCTCTGGACATTTGCTTCAACCTCTCTTCCTACTAACGATGTCCTTCCTCCCTAGAGAGTACCAATCCTACCTTTTATGATGCTGTTTGACAAGCCATTCTTGAACACAATCCAGACCCTGCTCCCAAGCAAGGGTGTGCCCCTACTTCTGTGTCTCATTATGCCTCACCAGTGACACCTCTGGAGACACCTCTTCGCTTCCCCACTGTAAGCCCTGGAAGGTCAGGAAGCTGCTTGCTGTGCTCTGGGCCGACCACCCCTGGCCTGAGTGTCTGACCCATGTTGTTCCACGATCTGTTCCTGCTGAGAGAATGCAGACACCTAGATTTCCTCCTGTGACACCTAAGTGAAAATGTAAATGGTTGGTGGTAAGAAGAATGAAAATAAATTCAGATCACCCATTATTTGAAGCCAGGACTATGTCTTATTGTCTACATTCATGTCTAGCACATCGTGTGCTCACAAAGCTGTTGCTGAACAAAATGAAAAGGTGAGGGAATAAGAATTCAGGCCTTCTAGGTCCATCTCAGGGCTCCTCACCCCCCTGGAAGGAAGCCATGCTCAGTAGTATCTTGGCACCATTTGAGGCAATCCTACCCTTTAATCATAGTCGTGATGTGGCATAGGTCCTAATAGGAGCAGACTCACTGTTTTCTATCAGGCCATGTTTTTCTGTCTTTCTGCTTTCATGTCAGTGCAGACTAGGAAATGCCTAGTCTGTCTTCCTGATCCAGGAAGTTCAGGGCTAAGAAGTCTGTGTGCCTTGACTCCTCACTCCCTCACCCTAGCTCCCATTGTACATGTGGCTCTTTTTTTCTGCTGAGTGCAAATGAAGCACAGAATCCGTCTTAACACAATGATATGGTCAGTCACTCCAAGTCAATTACACATAAGGTGGAGTTTGTTTAACATCCTGGTCCAAGAGCTTCCTAGTCCTTCAAGTTTCTCCTCTCCAGCCTCAGACATCCCTCTGAAAGCTCAGGAACACCTTGAAGTACCTTGGTCCTTAATATGGCTTCAGTGTAATCTACCAGGCATTGAAGGAAGTGAAGCACTTCTTGCAGGGCCACCAAGCTGTTACTTGCCTAGGAGACAGAGGACCTGGCATGGTGAACACTCAGCGTCGGCCTCGAGGCTTCCCACCCAGGGCTTCTGAGCTGTCCCGGCTACTGAAATTGCAAACCTGGGATAACATTAACAATGTTAACGCGCTGTAAAACTTTCTATGTGTCAGAATCTCACCTAAGAAGAAAAGGAGATGAGCCCGTAATAGCTGGCTTTTCATCTTTTCGATGGATTTTATTATAGCAGTAACAAGAGCAATTCCACTTAAAAGACTCTCGTCAGGTAACAGTTACAGTAGACTGTAAGTCAGAATGGGAAACAGTCTTTACTCTGTACACACGTGGAATGGCCAGAGGAGGAAAAATGAGCATCAGGAAATAAAGCTCACGGGTATTACACCCATGAAAACTTTTGAGGATTCTGGGGATGGGTATGAACTGGAGTCGGCTAATGAAGGAGACAAATCACATGACTCCATTGCCAGGCATCAGCAGAACACAAAATGGGCTTCTAAGAGGAGTTTCGAATTATAATTTTTATTACTCAAAAAATTCCACCTAAGATGAGGGCAAAGCATTCGCCAGGCCTTATGAAAGCAAATTTGGCACTGGTAATTTTAAGTAGTCAGGAAAGCATACTTGCCTTGGAAGGGGAAAGAGGATTTTCACCACCAAACCCACGACCAGACAATTTTGTGGAGGTGCCTCA
Source organism: Hyaena hyaena (assembly GCF_003009895.1). Taxonomy (NCBI): domain Eukaryota; kingdom Metazoa; phylum Chordata; class Mammalia; order Carnivora; family Hyaenidae; genus Hyaena; species Hyaena hyaena. The sequence goes on from NW_024081891.1 coordinate 362,411, forward strand.
GCAGGGGAGATAGTGGCATATTCCTGGACTTTCCCGTTGTCTGGCTAATGCACATCACCTATGTTCCCTGTGACAGGCCATGTCCTCTCTTGATGCCAGTCAAACTCCACGGCATTAGTCCTGTGGTCTGAATCCAGCCATTGGCTGATTTTATCTTTTATCTGGTTTTCTAGGAATTTGAAGACTGGTTTTATCCTGTGTTTGCAGTGGGCAGTGAGTGGCAGCCTTGTATGTGACAGCCATTTGTAAGAGCAATACAGATAACCTGATTGAAGTCTTTGGGGTCAAGCTCATCTTTCAGCAGAGCCTTGGTCTCTGATTCCCTTTCTCAGCTGCCTGTAAGAGGCTGATGACAGTTTCCAGATCCACTGTGTTAGGAAACAATGCAGTATCTGGGACCATGTCTGAGCTTAATTGAGATAATACTGCAGTTGTAAAAAAAAAAAAAAAAGCCTTATTTATGTGATAGACAAAAACTTCTGAGTACTGTTGTCAGAGGGAAGCCGGATCACAGAAACTTTAATCCAAGCATTAATAAGAAATTAACCCCAACAGTAAAAAAAAAAAAAAAAAAATTGGCAAATTTAGTCAGCAACCCATCCCAGAAAGGCCACGCACCTCAAAGCTGTAGCAAGGTAAGAAATAGAAGATTCTGGCACAGTGTGGCCCTCTATATAATCAAAGTTCTCCCAGAATTTACATATTACTATACATTAGTATAGTATAGTATATATGTGACATTATTCAAATTTTGATAAGTGAAAAACTATGTATTAAAAATCCCACGAGAAAATAATGTTTTTAAAGTAAACTTTTAAAGACATTAGAACAATTTTAGATTTATAAAAAATGTACAATGATACTACAGTTTCCATATACCCCACCCAAGTTCCCCCTACTTTTCATGTCTTCCATTACCATGGTACATGTTTCAGAGCTAACGAATCTATATGACACTGTTGTTAAGCAGAGAAGATGACTCAAAGCCTCTTGTGGCAGAGTAATTAATTCTACTTTTACATGAAATCTACAAGCCTGACCCCCATTGTTCTGTCATGTCTACTCATATGTCCCACCACTGTATGACCAAACATCATGTAGAAATGCAAAGGTTGCACCTTGGTAGCTGAAGGCCCTTCCTAAAGCACAGGAATTATCCTGAGTGCTGGATGAGTGAAATAAGCTTGGGTCCCCACAGAGGAGTTTCACAGATTCCTAGAGGCTGGAGTGGAGTAAACTGGAAGGTTTGTCTTCCGATTTTTTTTTCTGGATGGCTTACAGAGGTGGGAAGTTCTTGACCTTAGTCTTGCAAGATCTAGACACCTATGAGAGCTGGGCCTCAGCCTAATTGTCCCAGCCAACTTCAACCGCAAGCCCATGTTCAAGATGCTTATTAGGGAGACTACTGCCTTTTCATCTTCTTTGCTAGGAAATGCCAAGGGGCTAGATTCAGGGGCCTTGAGCTTGTGACAAGATAAGATTAATGAAATTTATTATGTTGGACATGAAATTTAATTCATAGGACTGAAGCAGAAAGAAGTTTGCCATTTAGTCTCTGATTCACTCATCAAAATGTTTGATTAGATACTGTGTGCTTGGAGTTATACAAGGATGGATTTTAAAGCCAAATTGCCTTGGCCCTCCCTCTCACATTGAATAATTTAGAAGTCTGTCCACATTTGATCAAAATTTTAAAAGTCCCACTTTCTTGGTGGAGATATAATCCTACAAGTTCCCTTCTAATATATTTAGGATCTATCATACAGACATGTCCCAAATAAAAGTTGAAACATGTGAAGGCTTTACATTATATAGTAGGTGATCAAAGAGACAGGGGGACTCTTCAAAAGAATACAACCTTTTTACAAGGTGCCTGGGTGGCTCAGTGGGTTAAGTGTCCGACATCGGCTCAGGTCATGATCTTGTGGCTTCTGAGTTCAAGCCCCATGCTGGGCTCTGTGCTAACAGCTCAGAGCCTGGAGCCTGCTTCGGATTCTGTGTCTCCCTCTCTCTCTGCTCCTGCCCCACTCATGTTCTGTCTCTCTCTCTCTCTCAAAAATAAATAAATCTTTAAAAAAAAAAAAAAAAAAAAAGAATACCACCTTCCAAGCCAAGTGTGGCAACAACTATGTCCAGGAAAACCCGTGTAGCAAAATTGTGTCTTTTCTGTCCTTTAACCCGACTTCCAAAAGCTAAAGGTAGTTTGCTTCATCCTTGCTTTCTGGGCTGGTCATGAGAAATCCATACAAGCCTGAAGGCCTAGACTGAAACTCAGGCTTTGTACCCAACAAACACACAGTTAAGATAAGTCTAATTTGATGCTGACTCTTAGATTTTCCCCAGAGATCTGTGAGCCAGCACACCATGAAAGAGGCCTGCTGGGTACCTGAAGCTTCACTCAGTGAGGTCTGATCTGCCCAAGGAAAGAAAGAAATGCAGAATTTGGGTGTTTAAAGGAGTCTAGGAAGAAGTTTTGAAGAATAGATGAAATCACCAGAAATGATAATGACTTTACTGGATAAAAATATCAAGATGATTTGCATAAAAGTGTTGAAGTCTAGGCCAGAGAAAAGTAGAATATAACATATTCATCATAGTAACAATAATGATGGTAATTGACCAACACTAGCCCACATGCCTCAAGGTGCATGCCCCTGGGGTGAGCCAGGCTCAGTGTTAGTGCTTCCTTCCCTGTGTGCATTATCTTGCTGAACTGGCATTGTGATGCAAAAATTACAAGCCCTGTCTTCTAGAGGAAGCTGCCTCTTAAGCACACAGAGGTGAGGGATGCTTTGCTCAGTGCCTGAGTAGTTGACATGCGATGCACAGTCTTTGCCGTCCAGGTGACCACAGTCCAGTGGGGCAGGAATGCCAGCTGGCAGTGCTGCTCTTAGAGCCGAGGCACGTGCTTCAGCTTCTGCTGCAGTAGAGCCCATGTGTGGGGCAGGTTATGCACTGTGAGGAGAGGCAGGAGTCACCAATGAAAAATATACTACAGGCCACATTCACCCCATACCAGCACCCACTGGAGCTGGCAGTCACCTTCCTCTTCCTTTTCTCTGGATCCATCCTGAACTCCTGCCCCAGTATTCCAAATATGGATCCCCCCAGCCTGTTCCTCTTGACCTAAAGTTAAGTTGTCTCCCTTACTTCAGATTCCCAGGTTCTGAACACTCCACTCATCCACCCATCCATCCATCCATCCCTCCTTCCATCCAACGTGTGGAAGGCAGACAGGACCTTGAGGACCCAGGGAGTGAGCCCTGGGTGTTTCAGAGTCACATCTGGGAGCCTCCTACTTGGCTAGACTATGAAGTGAGGCCCAGAGGACCATCTCATGGGCAAAGTTTAAATAGGAGATGAATTATTTCTTGAGAATAAGTATGAAAATTTAGAATTTGTGACAGGGGATGGTAAAAGTTTGGGTTTTTTTCTCTCTCTGAATGATTTAAAACTAGATTTTCACCCCACTTGACTATGTTTTTACCCAACCAAGAGCAAGGAAATGAATGAGAACATTTCTGTTCTCACTCAAAGCTAATTTTCAATATTTTTTTTCCTGAGAGTGACTTAAAACATCTTTACATGGAGGGGACACTGGGAGGTTTGTTTTTGCTATTTTATTCTTTATTTTTGGTAAAGGAGAGATGGTTAAAGTATAACAGTGTAATCTAATGAACCAATTTTTTTTAAGAATCATAAAATGCTGTCACTTTTCAAATGGCTATATCATAACATTCAACTTTAAAATATGTATCTTAGCACAAGTTTTATTCTAAAAGAGCTTTTTTTATAGCCAACTTATAAACCCCTGCAGCACTGGTACCCAATAAAACTGCCAGAAGACCCAATGCGATAAGGGGAATAAAAGCCTCATCAGACCTGTCTTTACATATACGTTGATGTATCCTCTGTGATAGGACAGAGGACTCCTTATATTCATGGAGTTCTCAGAGTTATAAAAACATTGACAAATATATGGCTGTGTATAGAGTATCCCAAATGAAACATTTTTACTCCACAGTTCAGTCTTGGCTGGTGACAGGGAGATCAGGGCATGCCAAGCCTCTGCATTATTTATTATGGATGTTGCTGCTCTTATAAAAGTGTGAGCAATATTAAAAGGCATCTGAGTGGAAAAACCGATTATTTTGTTATTTTGTGTCTTTGTTACATGGCATCCTTCATGTTGGTTATCTGAGGCATTTCATGCTGTTAGCAAAGACTATTTTTCCACATTGACAAGACTTCTGTATAGCCAGATAGAAATCTTACTAAACATTATGAAGCTGGGTTCATTAAAAAGAGGGCCAGAATTCCGTGAGGCATTCACAGTGGCTCCCCTCATACTGGGTGTTCAGGCTCTGTAAAGAATCACATTCTATCATGATGATAGATCAGACAGATACATGTGGGGATCCAGAAGATGAGGTGTGCAGTGAACTGGAAAGAGTGTAATGTGGAGATGAAGCTGACAGGGAATTCTACCATGGAAAAAGTTTGATAGTGGATCTTGTTCTCAGGGCTGAGAAAAGCTAATATGTCCTGGTATCTGCCATACCAGGAGGTCATTTTGTTCATTCAGCTTAAACTAGACTACACAGTTGAAGAGAGACTTCAAACTGTACTTAAGACGGGTAGTTAAGATAATACCTAGGAATGTTGGATCCTGCATCAGTGGGAGGGAGGACAAGCCCCTAGGACAGAATGTAGATAATTTGGGGGATTCCCAAATGTTTGGAATACTGGGGCAGGAGTTCAGGATGGATCCAGAGAAAAGGAAGAGGAAGGTGACTGCCAGCTCCAGTGGGTGCTGGTATGGGGTGAATGTGGCCTGTAGTATATTTTTCATTGGTGACTCCTGCCTCTCCTCACAGTGCATAACCTGCCCCACACATGGGCTCTACTGCAGCAGAAGCTGAAGCACGTGCCTCGGCTCTAAAAGCAGCACTGCCAGCTGGCATTCCTGCCCCACTGGACTGTGGTCACCTGGACGGCAAAGACTGTGCATCGCATGTCAGCTTCGCAGGCACTGAGCAAAGCATCCTTCACAAAGTAAGTTTTCCTCAATTTCTGGGACACCAAATAATGAAATATCTAATGTTATAGAGGTTCAGTCATTTCCTGCTTTATCCTAAATTCCTAAAGGACAAGAATGTCCTCTTTTAATGTGGCCCTCCCTTTTCAGTGTACACGTAGTTGCATTTATATATACATGAATGAATACATTTGTAAATTATTGAAACTTAAATTGTTTCCCAATACACATTAAGCGCCTTAAAGGTAAGGGCTATTTATATTTATATTTGACCCATTACCTAGCATAGTGCCCCACATATAAGGATTTAGGAAATATTGGCAGATTGGAGGGAGGGGAAATCTGACAAATATTGCATTCTCTGCACTAGGTCCTTTATTGTTTTCAAATTTTTATTTAAATTCCAGTTTAAAAAGGATACAGTGCAATGTTAGTTTCAGGTGTAAAATTTAGTGATTCAACATTTCCATAAAACACCCAGTGCTCATCACAACAAGTGCATGCCTAAATCCCCATCACCTATTTTACCCCGCTCCCACCAAGCTCCCCTCTCGTAACTATTAATTTGTTTTCTATATTTAAGAATGCTTCTTGATTTGTCTATCTCCTCTCTCTTTTTCTCCCTCTGCTTGTTTGTTTTGTTTCTTAAATTCCATGTATAAGTGAAATCATATAGTATTTGTCTTTCTCTGACTGGCTTATTTGGCTTAGCATAACACTCTCACTCAAGCTCTATCCACTTTTTTTTATGTCTGAGTAATACTCCACACACCACATATTCTTTATCCATTTTATCAGTTGATAGACATTTGGGCTGTTTCCATAATTTGACTGTTGTGGATAATGCTGCTATGAACATTAGAGTGAATATATCCCTTTGATTTAGTATTTTTGTATTCTTTGGGTAAATACCCAGTAGTGCAATTTCTGGATCATAGAGCAGTTCTATTTTTAACTTTTTGAGGAAACTCAGTTCTGTTTTCCAGAGGGGCAGCACCAGTTCGCATTCCCACCAACAGTGCATGAGGGTTCCTCTTTCTCCACATCCTGGTCAACACTTGCCGTTTCTTGTGTTATTCATTTTAGCTGTTCTAACAGGTGTGAGGTGATATGCCACTGTAGTTTTGATTTGTATTTCCCTGATGATGAGTTATATTGAACATCTTTTCATGTGTGTGTTGGCAATCTGTATATCTTCTTTGGAAAAATATCTATTCACATCCGCTCATTTTTTAATTGGATTATTCATTTTTGGGTATTGAGTTTTATAAGTTCTTTATGTATTTTGTATACTAACCATTTATCAGATATGTCATTTTCAAATATCTTCTCCTATTCTATAGGTTGCTTTTTAGTTTTCTTGATTGTTTCTTTTGCTGTGCAGAAGATTTTTATTTTGATGGAGCCCTGATAGTTTATTTTTGTTTTTGTTCCCTTGCCTTGGGGGACATATCTAGAAAGAAGTTGTTATGGCTGATATCAGAGGAATTACTGTTTGTGTTCTATTATAGGATTTTTATGGTTTCAAGTCTCTATTTAGATCTCTAATCAATTTTGAATTTATTTTTGTGTATGGTATAGGAAAGTGGTCCCTTTAAACCTGCGCAATGACTGAAACCTTTCTTTTAACTTTCTGTATAAGGGTATATAATGAGACCCTACCTGGGGAAGTCAGAAGCCTGAGAAGACTATAGTAGGGCTTCTAAAATAAAAAGGGGAAGACTCCAGGATTCTGTTGGGTGATTCACATTGATCAGCCCTTCTGTGTCCATCTTGAAGCCTTATATTCAACTGTGAGCATCAGGGTTTGATGCTTAGGACAAGACCCACACTTTAGAGATTATCTTGTTAAGTAATGGCAGCATGTGGTGTACAAAGCCCAGGCCACAAAGCCAGCAGCCTGGGATGGGTGGTCCTAGCTTATGACCTCAGGTTAATTCTTTTAACCCCGTGAGCCTCAGATTCCTTACATGAGGAATGGGATGGCAATTATTTTTAAAATTTTTATGTTTTATTTATTTCTGAGAGAGAGAGAGACAGTGTGAGCAGAGGAGGGTCAGAGAGAGAGGGAGACACAAAATCTGAAACAGGCTCCAGGCTCTGAGCTAGCTGTCAGCACAGAGCCCAACGCGAGGCTTGAACCCACTAACCATGCGATCATGACCTGAGACGAAATCGGACACTTAACCTACTGAGCCACCCAGGTGCCCATGGGATGGCAATTATTACTTTTCCTGATTATGTATGGAAATCAGCAATAACATATTCAGTGTCTCATATGCAGTTGATACTCAATAATTGGTAGCTTAAAATATTGATTTATGATTTTATGAAGTTTTTATCTACAGTAAAATATTTCTTCCTTTTATAATTTACAGAAGTAAATTGTAAGTGAATTATCATTCCATAAGTTCAAAATACATACAGAATTTGAAAATTATCCTTCTTCTACTACAAACTCCCAGTACAAATTTACCTGAAGGGTATCTAGATTGGCACTAAATATATACATGCAATTTGTGTGTGTGATTTACAAATAGGGTCTTTCTTCACACATGATTCTACCTATTGTTTACTTCTATCAACAATCAGTTGGACATCACTCTAAGACATGTCTTTATAACAGTTGCATAGTATTCCTCAGTATGCAATCATCATATTTCATTAACTACTCTCCAGCACTGAAGAGAATTCAGGTTGTTTGAAGGATACTGAAGTGAACATTCTGTTCATGCCACTCTGAGCTCTGTGAGAGCATTTTCCTAGGAGATACAATTTTCCCCAGTTCACTGTGTCTCAACGCCCTTGTGTCAGAAGGCCAGTCTCCCTCCTTGGCTTTGCCGTGCTGAGCTTCCTGTGGGGTTTACTCTCCATGCATAGTTGTTGTTGTTGTTGTTGTTGTTCATCTTCATAAACAAGAGAGTGTCAGCTGATATGAATTTTAGTACTAGCTAAATAATTTGAGTAGCTTTCCAGTCATGATTTCAATAGCATTTTTTAAAATAGACTATGTTTTAGAGCAGTTTTTGTTTTACCTCAAAATTAAGTGGAAGGTGCAGAGATTTTCCATGTACTTCCTCCCTTCACACATGCATAGTCTCCCCATTATCAATACATACACCACAGTGGGACATTTGTTATAATTGATGATCTTACATTGACATATTGTTCTCACCTAGAGTCCATAGTTTATATTAGGGTTCACCAATTCTATCGGTTTTTAGATAAATGTATCCACCATGGCTTCAGTTATTTTTAAAATAAGAGGCTCAATGGGGAATGAAAAAACAGATTGATGATTTTCTTTTAGAGACACAGTAATACCTTTTATACCTTTTTTTTTTTTTTTTTTGGACTCTGCTCCTGACTTTCTGCTTAAAGGCAGTGCCACAAAGGGAAATTCCAGGAGAATTTCTCAGGAGGCTGGCCATGAGAGGAATGAACATGCCTTCTTGGAGGTAGGCCTGTGCAGGTGTGTGTGTGAGCACTGCACGGACCACTGAGCTGCACACTCTGCCTTGGAAATCTGGCTGATGCTCTGGAAATTAAATATAATGGACTCAATCATCACATTGCATCTACCATATGGCTGGCTTCATACTAGGTTCTTGGTCCATTGTGAGAGCTGACACAAGTCCCTAAAAATCAAGGAACGTGTGTATGTGTGTATATTTGTGTGTCTGTGTGTATATGCATGTATGTGAGTATATGTGTGGGGAGCTGTTTGTGTGTATGGAAAAGGGTGTGTATGTCTAGTTGTATAAGTGTATGGGCATCATGTGTGTTTGTGTGTATGTGTAAGCACATATGCATGAGTGTGGGCATGTAGTATGTGTATATCTAGGTATGAATGTGGGTATGTGTGGTATCTATGTATGTGTTCCTGTGCATGTATGTATGTGTATATATGTGTGTGTGTGTGCATATGAGTGTGTTTGGGGATTGATACATGTATCAAAGGGCACCATTACAGCAGTAAGTGTTCCCATGGAAGATTTCAGCAGAAGAGAGGAACATTATCATGTGGGGCACAGAGGTGATAGAAAAAGGGTCCTGGTGGATACTGGGCCCAGGGAACCAGACAAGGGTGGGACCATGGGACTCTTAAGGGCTCAGGAGACAGCGCTGGGCACTGGTGTTGGAGAAGTGGTGAAATGGGCATCCAGAGCCTGAGCTCCTTAGAGTGATTTCAGCTTCCCCTTAGAGCAATGAAGTCACAAGATTATCTAGGAGATAAAACCAGATGATAAAGACGCAGTGTTTTATAAAGTATGGTACAACATGGTTATTAGCCAAATTAAAATGTGGGGAACACAGTTAGAGATTGAGGTACGGTGGGAGGAGAACAGAATTGGGCTAAGCAAGGTATAGGATAGAATGTGATTCTAGACATGATCACCCCCAAGGATCTGCGCTGTGTGGCCAGCCTGGCTAGTCAGCAAAGTCCCAGCTCTGGAGGTCCAGGGATGAGCCAGGCCCAGAGGAGAAAAGAGAGCATCCATGCACCGGGCTCTACAAGGACCACGGGGAGGCTGAGGACAGGTGCTGAGACCAAAATGGGGTGGAGGTGATCCCACAGGGAAGGCTGTACTTCCACTAGGGCCCAGGCAAATTAGAGGGGCACCAGGGCTGGAAGAGGAACAACCACATCGTATCTGGCAAGGATGTGGGTAAGCCTGAGCTCCTCCAAGCAGCCATGCGCTTCCTGTACTTCCAGCTTCTGCATACGCAGTGCCCAGCACAGCTCCTGGCTTAGTGTTCAGTGTGTGTTGCCAAATATTCATGTCTGCCAGTGAGGGCACAGAGATGTTCTCTCGTCCGCATCTGACCATGGTTCTTCTGCATCCCCACTTCCTGCAGGTGTGGAGCAGTATCAGTTAGGCTGCCAGGCACTCACAAGAGAGAACAGTTGTAGACTGTCCTTGGAGGGCTGCGGTTCATTTCCTGCTCTTATAAGTCTCCATGATAGAAGTGTCAAGTTGGCAAACAAAAATCAAAAATTACTGCTGCACTAATTCTTCAAAGAAGCAAACCCCCGAAACCCTGGCTGAAAAAAGATTGCTTGCTATGCCAATTTCCTTATTTATTTTTATTTCAGATAAAATGTTTCAAAAGAGTACATAGTTCAAATGATGATACTCAATTGAAAACAGAACAGATTATATTTATTTTAATACATACAAAAATGAGTTACATTTCATTTGTGAGTCATTTTCTATTTCCTTCTCTTTCAGATAATTTATTTTTGAGAATCATCAGCACTGGTATCTAGTGACATTGATGTAGCTGGTAAGATGAGTACACACACGTACACACACACACACCCACATACACACACACACACCACAGCTCCCTAAGCAGCTGGCTGAAAGCTTACAAATCAGTCAAAGACCTGAATGTATACCAAGATCTTGCAGCTTTATTTATCTTCCCTTCAGGGTTTGACAAGCCTCTTTCTTGGTTTTTACTTTTACTTGAGGCTCTGAAGCCTTGAGCCCCTACTGCTATGGGCATCATTTATACTGTATTTGAAATGACCACGGTTGTGTCTGTCTTGATGAGCTATTCTGAGGATACATGCTATAAAAATGGAGGTGCGTGATCTGGGACTGCTCTTCAAAGAGTGATGAATCTCTCTGATATAAATACGAATCTTTGAAGCCTACCGAATAGAGTAGTCAGTGTGAGCTTCCCAGAGCTGGTGAAACTGGAACTATGATAAACTTCCTTATCAATGGGACACACTTGATTAACTGATTTTCACTAAGGTGCTAATAACTAATGGTGGCAAGTCGCATTTCCCCAAAGAGAAAGAGTCTTATTCAATATTTCTGGACCCACCAGAGGATACACTTCTGCCAGTCAGACTTCTTTTTGAATTCTGAGAGAACGCTGAAGGTGCAGAGAGTGGGCTTTCTCACCATGTTTAAGTCAATCTATGTGGGTGTCCTCTTCCTGATCCTACAGGAGAATCCAAGGAAAACAGTGAGATCCATAGGTGTTGTGGTGACCTTCAGCACAGGTATGGTGCTGGAGACTTTCTGTACTAGCATTGTGTTTCCTCTGTTCAGAACCTTTCCAACCTGTGCACCCTAGGACCACCCACAGCATGTAGCCATCTATTTTCCTGGCTCCACCATCAGTTAGAAGTTCTCTGAAAGCTGGAGCTTTTCTTAACCCTGTTTGGTTTCTCAGCACCTACCTTGAGAACTGGAATATTGGTATTGATGAGAAAATATTGTGTGAAGAGGAGCTACTGAATGTTGTCCATGTCTGCCATGTTCTGGACCTTCATCATCTCACCTACACTGCAAGATGCATACTCAGGTGGCCCATTTCATACATGAGGAAACTGACACCATCTCTGCTGCCAGTTCTGGCACCTACTTTCCTGGCCCATAGCATTTAGAAATGTCTTAATTTTTCACATATGGAAATCTGAATGACTTTGGGAAAAAACTTCTCTGCCATGTGTGCCCTGGAGATGCTCACAGATTGTACTCATCTTACAAGTCAAAGCCAAGTCACTCATCTCTGCACTGCACATGCTTAAAGAGAGTTTAAATAATTGATCATACCCATTTTTCAGTCGACTTGTCTTTGCTTCCCTACCTGATTCTCTATCATCTAATCTCACACCATACTCACTCACAGTTACTGCCATTAACCAGAACTTTAAACTTCAAATCATTCTCTGTCAAGAGGCCCCAGAGCTATGAAATTCATCCCAAAATTTCTAGCAAGAGACAGAGGACTCCCTGAGCAGTGTATTGTGACAAATAGTCAGACTCTTCCTGACCATGGAGAGAAGAGGCAATCTGAGCCTGAGGTGGACATGTGTGCAGGGCAGCCAGAGGGATGCTTAGAAAGGACAGATGTGCAGAGCATGCAGATCCCGGGAATCATCCCCTGGGTACTGACTCTGGATCTGAGGCTGACTTCAAAAAGACAGAGAGAGAAAGAGAGAGAGAGACAGAGAGAGACAGAAAGAGACAGAGAGACAGACATAGAGACAGAGACAGAGACAAGAGAGAGAGAGACAGACAGACAGAGACAGAGACAGAGACAGAGAGAATTTTAAGGGTTTTCCACTAGTTTTTAAAGCTAGCCACATTCCACTGAAGGAATGGATTGATGAGTGCACTTCGTGCCCCAGGCAGCCTTGACTCAGAGGTAGCATAGCCCAGTGCTTGACACCATCTGGATTTGAATCCTGGCCCTGTCATTTGTTGGATATATCATCTTGGACAAATTACCTAACTTTTTTGAGTTTCCATTCTCTCATGTTCCATTAAAGAAATGGAATAACTTGGGGCACCTTGGTGGATCAGTCGGCTAAGTGTCTGACTTCAGCTCAGGTCATGATCTCACAGTTTGTGAGTTTGAGCCCTGCGATGAGCTCTGTGCTGACAGCTTGGAGCTTGGAGCCTGCTTCGGATTCTGTGTCTCCCTCTCTCTGCTCCTACCCCAAATAAACATTAAAAATATTTTTAAAAAAAGAAAGAAACAGAATAACTTGCCTTCCTAGGTTGATATGAACTAATATTCAAGTTCTTTTTCATTCCAAATCTGCTGTGTGCTTGAGGAAGTTTTGTGCCTTTCGGGTAACATACTCAATTTACAAATATAGTATAAAATGTGTGAAAGAATTTAACTAAATTTGTAAAAATGGTTAATCATTTATGGAATTTTAATCTGAAAACCCTATGAATGAATGTATACTTAATAAACAAATGTTATACTAATAAAAACAAAAAATAATGAAAAAGAAGGAATAGATGTTTCTTCTGTCCAATTTAGTTACACAGTAAGTTAGTCACTGCTTCCTTTGTGTAACCTTCTCTGTAAAGTCAATTCAACTGTTAAGAGCTCATTGCAGTTTAAATTTGAATAAAGTCATTGAGCACCTGTGAGAAATGCTTTCATTTACATAATCTCACATCATTGTCTCAACAGCCCAGGTCTGGTCACTGAGGAGTTGCCTAAATTGGAGACTGTGATATTTAGTCAAATAGGAGGTCTAGTTATCAAGGAATGAAAAACATGTCTTTCAGTGTGTTTTAATCTGGTTCTAAAAGCATCCCAAAGAAATAAACTTATTGGTCAGTAACCTACATGTTGGCATCTTTCTTTCCCTTTGAACTTTAACCCAAGAGCCTGTCTGACATAGGAAAAAGATGAGGCTGAGTCCCAGGGGCCAGTGAGCGCCAACTACTGTCTGACAGGGACTTTGGTGAGAAGATTGAAAGCATCAGAACCTTCCTCCTAGTATTTTCAGCCACTGTTTATTATGTGGCTTTATGTTTCATCAGGCATTTAGAAATACTCCCCGAATTAATTTTGATGTGAGCCTGCAATAATGATACTGTCGCCACATGTACCAGTAAAGAAAGGATGCCCAGAGAGGTTTTGGTCACTGGGTCACTTGTTGGGCACAGCAGTGAGGTGGCAGAGATCTGTATAGGCACAGCTATCTCCAGAACCAGACTCCTCTTCTTATTGCCTCTCCCTTCCACTGAGAGTGCTTACATGCACTGTTATGCCTCTGGCTTTTAATCCCTTGGGAATTAAGCTGAGCTCAGAGGCCTCACTTCCTGGTTGGTCTATACATCCAGGAAGGCTCAAGGACAGACCGTTATTGGAACGAGTGTGCAGCACCCTGACAGGTACTGGCTTTGGATGGAGTCCATGCATGCATATATGCCCAAGATGAGATATATGTGTAACACATTACCCATTCTGAAACATATTCGCCTCATCCCTGGGTAGCCCTTGAGAGTCGATCAAGCACTTACATGTGTATTTCACATTTCACATTTGATCCCTACCACTGCTCCAGAAGGTAGGCTTTCTAACCCCGTGTCCAGACCAGGGAAGTGCCGAACTCAGGTGGTCAGGACCTTACTCACATCCCACGGTGCAGGAGTGGAGGCCATACCCGGTTATGCATCATATCTTTGATCCAGATGCCAGACTCTTTCCTCGCACCAGGTTTCCTTCTCCTGCCCCCAATGCCCTGAGGGCCAGAATGAACTTTCCAAGACCACAGGGTAAGGGGAAATGCCTTGGTTGAGGCCATGTCTCTTGATGCTAGGTTAACTTTAAATTAAAAATTGGAAGGGCACCTGGGTGACTCAGTTGAGCCCGATTCTGGATTTTGGCCCAGGTCATGATCTTGCTGTTTGTGAATTCCAGCCTGGAGTCAGGCTTGGTGCTGGCAGTGTGAATCTGCTTGGGATTCATCTCTCTCTCTCTCTCTCTCTCTCTCTCTATCTCTCTCCCTCTCTCTCCCTCTCTCTCTCAAAATAAATAAATAAATTTAAAAAATTTGGAATACTGCTGGAAGAAAACACTGACCAAGTTATCTTCCCGTCTTTGCTATAGTCTGGGACACACAGAAAGAGCCATGTGTGGGCAGTGGCCAGAAGAGGGCTGAGGGTAGATGCTCAGGACTCCCCAGTTCCCATGCTCTGGCCACCTATTTAATGCTTCAGGGCCTCCATTTTCAAGGGGATGATGGGGCTATTGTGAGCAGCAATTGAGGTGACATATGTGAACTGGCTAGTGGGGTCCTGGACCCAAGCAATTTCTCAGTACATTGTCTGTTATTGCCCCAGACCTGCCTTGCCCTGGACTCCCTCAAAGCCTCTCCCTGCCATATGCACATTCTTGGTTTGTTGAGCTCATGTATAGTGTTCTGTAGTTTTCCTTCTCACTGTAAGGACACACTGTATTCATCTGAATTGTGCATGAGTGTTCTGCAGTTCCCTGCATCCATCCACTATGATAGCTAAGGCGATGACCTCCCAAGGGAGCTAAACAGCCCTTCTGAGGCCAGATTAGGAAGGTGAGAATATGTGCACAGATGTAGTTGTGGCAGTATTGGGGTGGTACCAAAGTGGTCCCCACACCTCCAAAAGGAGGTGGTACTCTGTTCCCTCATGAAGAATCATCACAGTGATGTCCACAGTAGGGTCATGCAAGTGTCCAATTGTTGCAATAGTCTGATATGGCAGCTAAACACTTCTGCCAATGACCCATATGTGTATTTCTCCCCTGAACCCTCTGATTTCTTGATGCTTTAGTCTTTTGGTGTCTGTTTCCCTCTCAGATTTCCAGACTACTTGCTGATTAAATGTGTTCTCCTTGGCTCCACAGATCACTAGGGATCCTGGAGAAAACTTTCCCTCCTGTCCTCCAGCCTGTTTGGCACGGCGGCTTGTGGTGTTGTGCTCGAATCGCGAGTCCCCAGAG
The DNA here is from genome assembly GCF_003009895.1 of Hyaena hyaena. Classification (NCBI taxonomy): domain Eukaryota; kingdom Metazoa; phylum Chordata; class Mammalia; order Carnivora; family Hyaenidae; genus Hyaena; species Hyaena hyaena. Next base: position 377,703 of record NW_024081891.1, read on the forward strand.
ACCTCCAAGGAGCCGACACCGATGCAAGTACGTAAGGGTCTTATTACAAGCTCGAGCAGGGGCTCATCCATCTACCAGCAGAGCAGGAGCAGGGTGAAGCCCAGAACAATAGCGAGTAGGGTTTTTATGGGGTAAGGGACGGGGGTGTTACAGTGCACACGTTGTACGTATAGCATTATCACATAAGCACCAATCATAATTGTACAGCACCCATGGTAACAGTTTTGACCATTCAGTATCTGTGAGGTGTCCGTTACTTTTGGCGGGACTCAATCATGACCTTTGAGAATCCTTTGAAAATGACCAATTATGAGGAGAGCTTAAAGGGCCTATGTGGGATTTAGGCAAGCGGTGAGTGATTGGCTAGTTTGTACAGGGTAACTACCTGCAGTTCCCAGCCCTGACTGAGGCCACAGGAATGTTACACGTTTCTTTTGATTGGCTGATCTGAGGGTGGTCCGAAGGTGGCTTCAGCTGAAGCTTTTCCTAGAAGTGGGGCTACATGCAGCCCGAGGTTGCTCTTAATGGAGGACTTAATTTCAGGCTCTTCAGTGGGCACTGAATGGAGTGCATTTCTTATAGCTTGGGATGCTCCAGTGGGAGAAGAACTTTTTGTTGGTTTGTTTTTAGGTTATATTAGTCTTTCTTTTAATGATGGATATCTTTAACCCTTATCAGGAGCAAACAAGACCCTCTTGTTCACAACCACTGTCCTCATGATAACCAGCTGTGCAAACATCCTATGACTTGTTTCATTGTTTCTCTGTGTTTCCTCTTGATCTATTAAAAATAAAAACCCAAATGTAATTAGACCTCAGCTCTCATGCATCCATTATCAAGCAAAATCTGTCACTTTCCTGATATTCACCTATTGCTCTTCTCTAGATGATCCCCAAGTCCTTAGGTCTGTTTCTAGTCTCTCTTAAGATCCAGATGCCAGCTGCTCGCATAACATCAATATCACTCTCACTGGGTTCCAAAGTAGCTTGCTTCCGGTGACCTCATTCCTCCAGAAAGAATTCCTTGCTATGGATGAGGTTGCTAAGGCTCCTCCCCTCTCCCTCCCCATGTCCAATAGGTTATCAATCCTAGATTTATTTCTTCAAAACCTCTTTTCCATCCTCATGCCATATATTCTTACTTTACATCTAGATTATTGACATAGCCTAAGGGAGAATCCTGAGTCATACAAGCTTAAACCAGAGCTTTGTTTGCTTGCTGCTGGCCTTGTCCAGCCCTCTCTTAGCTACCCTGAGGGTTATCTGGAAAATTCATTACTCTCATCATATTGTTTCCCTTGCAAAATTTTTTTGTGGCTCCCTTTGGTGTATGGATTTAAAGTCTAAACCCTCCACTGTGGTATTCGATGTATGTCACAATCTACTCCAAACTTCTCTACAATATTGATCAAAGATTTCATCCCCTCCAAAAGAATATTCCATTCTACCTTTCCCAACATGTCAACAGTTCTTCAGCTTTGCAGCTTTCATTCATTCATCAGATAACTGTTGGGCCAATGCTCAGTGCCTGGAATTGTTCTAGGTCTTGCGGTGATCCTGCCTCTTCCCCCTGGAAACCCACTTACTCACTCATGCTGTTTCTGCATCAGGGTGGCCTCCCCTCTCCCGTGTGGTCCCCTCTCTAGAAACCCTGCAATGAGACAGGGTATGTCTGACCCTGTGAAAAGCCTTTCCCAGTACATACTGAGCACTTGGAAGATTTTTTTGCCCTTTGAGCAAGGAGTCTCAGGTTTGGGAAATCTAGAGATGTCATCCAAACTTCATAGAAATAGTTTTTGTGCAAAGATCCACATTGCCACCTTATTTATCAGCTTTATTCAAAATATTGAAAATCTGGGAATGGTATAAATAATAGAAGACACATATAACATAATAACTTGATATTGTTAATAATGAGGATCTCTAAAAGTCTATTTCATACACTTTGAAGAATATTACACATCTTTTCAATTTCTAAGTACAAGAGCTTCTGATAACATGGGGAAATGCCTAACATAAATTATTTGAAAAAACCATACTGAAACCACATATATCTGTATATATATTTTATATACTTTAAAAATGTATATTTATTTTTATATATTTATTTTATATACTTATATATTATTTACTTAACAAAAGTATAACTGCTACATACATCATTTTAAAATTATATATATATATCAAAGAAAGACTAAGAGTGAATATATCAAAATATTATTGGTAATTATCTCTAAAATGTGGATTATAGATAATTTCTTTGATTGCTTTTCTCATATTTTCCAAAAATTTCATTGGAGATATATATATATATAACAAGCATGGATCATTTTCACATTGATTTTTTTTAAAAAACTAGTAACTTTTAGCCAATTCTATGTGTGCTTTAAGACAAAGCTCCATTCAGCCATACATCACTGTTAGGTCACCACACGGATCTGTGTCCCTTCCTGTGAACTACAGTAACACTCATTACCTTTGTCACAAGTTAGTCCTATCCTGTGACATCATCTACTTTATTTGCTTAGGTGATGACTTTCTCCCCAGTTAAATTGTGAGTGAGGGGGAGCAGAATACGTGGACCCAAAATGTTCCATTTTGGCATATGGATTATTTTGTGCTGAAGGTAATCAATCCCAAGAGACACGGAAGGAAGGTGTGTGTGTGTGTGTGTGTGTGTGTGTGTGTGTGTTTCCCTTACCTCCTTCCCTTTTAACTGCTTAAAAGAATTTAGAAAGTGGGACTATATCAGGAAAATAATTATTACCATAGAAAATTTCTTACATCAGAGCAGTTTCTCTGCATAGCATGGCAAACAGTTGTTTGTCAAACATTTGCCCTCCCCATCTTCCTGTGACTTGTGGTCTTTCCCTGGGAACTTCCAGAACCTACCCCCTTCTCCTCAGCTTAGGGTAACATATAAACCTCAATTTCCTGACTGCTTGAAAGTCTCATATCTTTGAAGCTCCTGTACATAGAGAATTCTATTTGTTTTTTTTTCCTCCTGCTATCAATCTGTCTTATGTCAAGTTCATTATTAAATCAGCCAAAGAATCTAGAAACCAAAAAGGGAAAAGTTTTTCTCCCTTACATGAACAAGAAGGAAGCTTGGTTTACCCATCACCATGCTCCTTGAACATCTAGCCAACTGTCTTGTAGAAACAGTCCTGAGTAAATAAATTGTGTTAACATTAAGACGCTTTAGGACCACATGAGGGACGCTTGGGTGGCTCAGTCAGTTGAGTGTCCAACTCTTGATTTTGACTCAGGTTACAATCCCAGGGTCTTGGGATGGAGCCCCACTGCAGGCTCCACACTGAGTGCAGAGCCTACCTAATATTCTCTCTCTCAGCTTCTCCCCTTCTCCCCCACTTGTACTCTCTCCCTCTCTCTCAAATAAAAAAAAAATAAAAAATAAAAAAAGTGCCACATGAATGGCAAGTCACTCTTTAATTTGAAATTAGTAAATTATAACAAAGCAAGATCATATCAGGTACTTTTTTACATATATATTTATATATTTACAGATATATTTTGGGAAGGGAAAACTATGGAGGGACAGCATTGTTTAAGCACCTGCTGTGGCAAGCACGCTGATGACCACTTGATTTTTTAATGTGTTGATTCTTCCCAACAGCCCTATGTAATGTCATTCTCTTCTCCTTGGAATAAGTGAGGAAATGGATGCCCAGAGGTATAAGTTCATAGTTAGCAGGGCCAGTGCTAGCTAGTTATTCAGGTTTGTCTGGCTCTATGTCTTACAGAATAACATTTAGTTGCAGTAGGGATTTCCAGATACAGTGGGCATTGTCTCCTACTCCTTCTCCTTGTCCATCCAGACTCCTGGCCACTTCAGAGGCTGCTAAGAGTCAGAATGAGAAAACAGAAGTCCCAGAGTGTATCTCCCCTGTATTATTAACATTGTGGCTGTGGTTCTTCAAAATCATTGGGGAAAGCAAAGAAGACCATTCAAATGAGAACTGAGTATTTATTCAAGGCTTGCTACATAGTAAAGGAGTTAGCTACTGCCATTTGTATCTGGAAAGAGACTCAATGGTAGACAGAGGGGGAATAGTTTATAGTGGAAACAGGGAAGGCTTCAGGTGTTGTCTGACTAGAGATGGTGGGACTCAGAGACTCAGGTGGGCTACCAGGAGTAGGGCATCCTGTGGGATCTATTGGTCCTAAATTGGAGGCAGAAACAAAAATTAGGGAAGTTGTCAGCTATTATTCAAGTCCTGACTCCTCTGGACTACTTACTGCAGAGGTCGTGTGTTAGAATTCTACTGTCAAATATGATTTGATCATTATCCATTGGTGTATGCACTTTGTCATCACAAAACCCTATAGACTAATGAAAAAATCATAAATGGGTAGAAGGATAAACAAAGTATTCTTTCAGAAGGTAGGGCATAAAATAGATCTTGAAACATACCACATTTGGGCTGAGTGCAGTCCTGGGTATATGTTTGAAAATGCAGAAATAATTTTTAGTTATTTGCTTATACCAAAAGCATAGAAATGTTTGTGAATCTTGAATCTGAGCATTTCATAGGTGTCCTCACACTTGCAGAGAAAATCGGAAATGTGAAAGTCCAAATCTCTGCTGTTACTAGTTGCAGAAAATGTTTGTATTTCTTCATAGAGCGCACCAAGTCTCAAAGATTTGATTTTCCTGTTCTGTGATTAGAATGTCATTCAGGAGAACTGAAAAGGGATCCACTCTGAAACTAAACAGACCTGTTTTTGAATCCTTACTACAGAACATTTACCCACAGGATCTTCAACAATTGAATTCATCTTTCTCAATAGAGATCAAAATGCCTACCTTCTAGGCTAATATTTGCAGAGATTAGCAGGAAAAAAATACATAGGTATTTAGTGGAGAGCCAGTGCAGCTGCTTTTTTATAAGCCTGAGATATTCAATGAGTTAAAATGCAAGAGAAAGTTGTGTAATGGCTGCTGGTGCCTTTTTCCCTGGGCAGGGTGAAACTCATTGTCCTAACCTTTCCTGCAAGGTGATAAATTCTGTGTATGTCACCTCTTTCTCTGACCCCATTCAATATGGCTCCCCGTTGCCAGTCCTCCAGCAGTGGCACAAAACTACCAAGATTGATTAAGCAAATTTATGTCACACAGGTGATCACCAAGGCCGCACAGATTCAGTTATTTACCTTCCCAGAAGGAAACTTAGAAACCTTAAAGCTGTGCTTCCCATCGCAGTGTGGCTGCAGAATGGAATCATTGGAGCCTTTCCTATCAGTTCAGGCTGCTATGACAGAATACCACAGACTGGGTGGCTTAAACAACTGCCATTTGTTTTTCACAGTTCTGGAGGCTGGGAGGTCCAAGACCAAGGTTTGGAAGACCCAGTGTCTAGTGAGAGCCTGCTTCCATTTCAGATCTGTCTGCTTAATGTGTCTATACATGACAAAGAAAAAGAGTGTGTGTGTGTGTGTGTGTGTGCGCGCGCGCGCGTGCACACGCGTGTATGTGTGTGTGAGAGAGAGAGAGAGAGAGATTACTTAATCTCTTCATTTAAACTTTAACTGATGGGTAGTAGTTAAATAAGATAAATCCTTAAACAAACTAGGTGCTTACTAAATTGTTGCTCCCACTAAAACATATATAGTATTGAAGATGTTAAAGCTTCCATCTTAAAAATATCAAACTGACATTGATTGCTTGTAGAGAAGAAATTAGAATTCACAGTAAAACGGATGGGGGATTTTTTAAAATAGATTTTACATTTTTAGAGCAGTTTTAGGTTTATTGCAAAATTGAGTGGAAGGTACAGAGATTTTCCATATACTCCCTGCCCTCTCATATGCATAGCTTCTTTTGTTATCAATATCTACTGAAAGAATTTTTGCTGTGTATTGATTTGTACCCCATGAATTTTGAAACATGTAAGTGTATTTCTTATTATAGTAATTATTTTAAACAAATAAAGCATAAAACAATCTACATCTTATTGGCTATCTCAGATAGGATGAACTCCAGAGAGGAGAAAAGGGGCTAATAATGTGTTTGAAATCTATATGTTCACATACGAAGCAAGAACTGTTGGCCTTCATTCCCATCCACCCCTGGTGCATTTAAAACTCCAAATGAGGGGAATGAAGGGCCTCTGGGTGGTTCAGTCGATTGAGCGTCCGACTTCAGCTCAGGTCATGATCTCACGGTTTGTGGGTTCGACCCCGTGTCAAGCTCTGTGCTGACAGCTCAGAGCCTGGAGCCTGCTTCAGATTCTGTGTCTCCTTCTCTCTCTGACCCTCCCCTGCTCGTGCTGTCTCTCTCTCTCTCTCTTTCAGAAATAAATAAAACATTAAATTTTTTTTAAAAAAACCTCTCAAATGACTCTGGACAACAAGGGCCTGTGGCATTTCTTCCATAGTGCCCCACTATGAGATGCACATTACTGAGAGGATAGATTTCTCTGGCATTTTTTATAAATAATACTTTTTATTATGGAAGTTTAAGTATTCTCAAAAATTCAGTCCTAAACAAGTGCTGTATAAAATATTTTAAAATAATTCTTAAAAAAAAGAATTAGCCAGAAAATATGAGAAATCCTTTAAGACACCAATTCTCCCCTAGAGACAGGGAGAGGGAGAGAAATAAGGAGATGGAGAGGGAGAGGGAGAAGGAGAAAGAAAGAACAGCAGTGAATAAATTCAGAGAGCAAACAAGTGAACCTGCTTCTTCTGGTGGGAAGGAGTGACCTCAGTGGTACTCGGGCTTCTATTCCACAGGACAGAGGACAAAGTCTGTGGTGCTCATGAAGGAGAAAGGTAAATGGAAGATTTCTGCACAAAAATGAGACCTTCAAATGGATACTGCCACAGTGACTGAACTTGGAAACAAAAACATCTTCCTCCATGTAGAAAGACCATGAGGATTTTTTTTTTATTTTTTATTTTTTTAGCATTTGTTGTGGTTTGAAGGTATACACATTTCCTTCCCTGAAAATTTGATAGTAGAAGCTAAACCTCACAGGGATATCAGTAAAGAATTAGAATCCTTGTGACTGAGATAAACTAAGAATTTAGTCTAATTGTATTCCATGTTGTTAGTTCTCCTAACCCTAATAGAAATTCCCCTAGAAAGAAAGCAATTTAAACAAAGTCTCCAAAAAAATTACACAAATGACATATTAAGAAACAAGATGTTATAAATATAAATAAAATAAAATAACAAAAGATATAAAGGAATAAAGCACTATGAAAGAGTGTCATTAGAAACAATAAACAGAAGAATCAGACCCACAAACACCCTAGGTGTTAGGATTACATGATATAGGATACAAAATAAGTATATAAAGAATGTACTGAAAATATGCATAAACAATAGGAGACTATGAAATTGGCCAAATAAGTTTGAGCCGAATTATAGAAATTTAAAACTATAATAATTAAATAAAAAGTTATTTTAAGTTAAATAGTAGATTAAGCATAAAAATCAATAAAACAGAAAATGGGTTTGAAAAACATATACAGAACACAACACAGACAAACAAAAAGATTTTTAAAAATAATGGAATTTAAGAAACATAGATTACACAAGGTAAATTTCCAAAATAAATCTATCTTACTAGGAACTCAGATGAGGAACTACAGAGTGACAGAAAAGGGGCACTTGTACAGATACAGTTTGAGAAATTGCCAGAAATGATAAAGGAGACCAAGAAATAGCCCAAAGCAAGATACATGAAAAATAAATTCATATCTATAGTCAGTGAAATGCTATGTTCAAAGTGATAAGAATGTCAATACAGACCTGTACATAAACCAATTATATCTTTCTGGAATGAAGTCAAAGTAAAAAAGGGTCTCAAAAAAATGTTTTTAAATGGAGTTTAAACCAAACAAATATTCACTAACTGAAATTCTAAATATGCAAAAGAAAGAAAATGATAGCACAGGGAATATTTGAGATGCAAGGACAGGAAATGGATGTTAGAAATTTCTTAATAATTTTCTCTCTGAACAAAAACTCAGAACTAAAACACAGGACAATGGTAGCATAATGGGTAGGGAGAAAAATGATATTAGTATTGTAGAAAAGGAAAGTAATGATATTATTTTTAGTAACTTTTTATAAGTTTCTATTCCTTCCAAAGTTATAACTAAACGGAGTAACATCACATAATTCACATAATTATGTGAATCATCACATAATTCTACAGATTCAATTATGGAAAACACCAGTAGCTAAATTCTTTCTCCTTTTCACACCCTTCCCAAAGCATCTAATCTTTTAACTAATTATTTACTATTCTTGCTAAGGATTTTGATAAATACAGCCATATATGACTAAACAGCATGCTCATAGTTCTATTTTTCTTTTCTTTTTTTAAGGTAGTATGTATTAACTTCTTATTATAAAATATGATTGTAATATATTTCATCTAATCCCATAAATGGGCATTCCTCATCCTTTTATCATTCCAGTTTAGTTGTATTATAGTTTTCATTACATAAACATTCAACATTTACAAAATTATAGCCATAGAAATGGCATACACAGTTGAGTATTAGGATGTTCTATTATTTTCATTTCTTTGTTTTTTTTTAATGTTTATTTATTTTTCAGAGAGAGAGAGAAAGAGACAGAGCACGAGCGGAAGAGGGGCAGAGAGAGAGGGAGACACAGTATCTGAAGCAGCTCCAGGTTCTGAGCTGTCAGCAAGGCCCGTCATGGGGATCAAAACCACAAACCGTGAGATCATGACCTGAGCCGAAGTTAGATGCTTAACCGATTGAGCCGCCCAGGCACTCTTATTATTTTCATTTCTTAAAAAATACTGCTTCTTCTGGATTTGATATTTCTTGCTTTCATTTAGTTTCTTGGTTTCTGTATACTTAGTACTAAGTCAGCCTCAAGCTACCAGCTGTCTACCTCTTAATCCGTTTCAAAGCATCAGCTGTTCTGGTTTCCAGTTTTCTTCTTGAGGAAATCTCTCCAGGAATCTTATGATATTCCCCTACACAGTTTGGCTTTCTTTTAAAGTTATGAATAGCTGTTGCCCTAGAATCTCTCTTCACCATGGTCCTGGGGGTTCGTTTGACTCTTGTATTATCTGTCTCATATATCCCTCTTTTTGGGCTTACTTTCTCATTTTGGAGTAGCACAACCTCCTTTAGCTTTCTGGGAAAGGATTATAAGAGGCAAATTTTAGAATCTTTCTGGAATGGAATGCAAGGGTCTCAAGGGCAAAGGGGAATTACATGTTTTACACTGAATATTTTTCAACAGGTATATACTGCATACAATACTTTTGTTTTTAATTTACTCTTTTAATCATACAAGAATGCCTGAATTCTGGGAATCCTTGTCTGTGGTGCTCTCTCCTCTGATGTCCTGTCCTATATATCCCGGCAGGTTCATCAGGTTGACATTTAGTTTTAATTCCCCACAAGACTGATTGGGCTCTACTTCCTTATTCTCTGTTTAGAAAAAATTGCATCAATAAAAAGATGTAAAAAGAGATCATGTCCATTATGTACAGCTGAATGTGGAATTCTTCTCATGTGCTTGTTTCATTTCTCTCAAGGATAATAGTCCTGGTTTAGCCATTATCCTATGTCTACAGGTTGTTGTATTATATACTTTATCCATTTTTTATATTGGATTTGAGAAGCAGAATTTGACATCAGTGATTCCACCATAGCTAGTACTAAATAGTCGACTATTACAAATGGTACCGCTGTGAACATTCTTGTATATGTCTTTCAGTAAACATATGTGATGTATACTTTTAGAGTATCCACAAATAGGGTCTTTTCTGCACATAAGTATGTATTCCTCCCTAAGGTTAACCTACCCTCCTATATCCAGGAGTGAGAAATTTCTAGGGCATAGGATTTACGTATATTTAGCATTAGTAGGTATTGCTATGCAGTTTCCCAAATAGTTGTTCTACATAAATTCATTCCCCTAGTAGAAAAGGAGATTTCCAATTCCTCCATATCTTCAATATTATTTGGTATTGCCATTTCACGAAACATTTTAGTTATTATATGAGTATGTATTAGTATCTCAGTGTAGTTTTAATGTGCATTTCCTTGAAGACTAAAGACATTTAGCACAGTCTTATATGCCCATTAGACAATATAAAATGTCTGTTCAAAAACTCTTTCCAATGTTTGTAAAAGATTGCCTGATCCCTTCTTTTTGATTTTTGTTATTTTTATATTCTCTATTTTATAGATGTATTAGTGAGGAATATCCAAATATGGCTTCGTTTTTTTGCTTTTATCATGTTGTTTCAATAAATGGAAACTCTTAACTTTAATGTATTATTTATCAGTCATTTCTTTTGTGGTTAGGGATTTATTTTTCCTGCTTAAACAAATTTTGCTTGCTCCTTAAATATTCTCCTATATTTTCTTATAGGAAATGGATTTACCTATCATATACAGGTTGGTGACCCATCAGAAATGACTTTTGTTCTTGATGTAAAGTAGGTAAATATTTGTTATTTCCTATTTGAATACTTGATTGAACCATTTGAAAGGACTGTAATTCTCCATTGTTTTGCATTACTACTTTTGTCATTAATTGACATGATTGTGTGTAAGAATATTTATTTTTGTATTCTTGCTGTATGTGTAGATTTTCATCGCTTCATCTACTGCACTGCTTTAATTACTGTAAGTTACTAAAAGCCTTGAGATATTATAGTGTAAGGCCTCTCAGTGTATGCTTCTTGAGAACTGTCTTTTCTCTTATTGGTATTTTTATTTTTGCATTTTTATATAACTTTTGAATGAGATGAGCATTTGGTTGGAATTACGTGGAGTCCATAAAGTAGGACAAATGAAAATTGACATCGTTTTATATTAGTCTTCTAATATATTAACATGAGTTATTACTCCATTTATTTAGCTCTTCTTTGTTTTTTCTCTTGATATTTTTAGGTTTCTTTTTAGAGGCTTCACACATCTTTTATTAAATTTATTCCTAAGAATGTGAGTTCTATGCTTTTACAAATGGTATTATTTTTCAAAATATCCTTTTCGAATTGCTTTTCAATGGTATGTAGTTTAGCAATGAAATGTTACATATTGATATTGTATCCGAAGTCTTTTTGTTATGATCATTATTGATGACACTATGTGCTAATAAACACAAGAATGCTACATTAAAAAAGTTACCCCAAAGATCAGTGGCAACAGGTAAATTGGTGAAGCTCTGCATGAAGGTGTGTGATTTACAATTAGCTGGGATTGCCCTGCTTTGGATGTGAATCCATAAATTGTTTGAAACAGCTCCAAATGCCTCATTCTGTCACACAAACTGAATGGACAGACAGTAACTATTATGTGCTTTTCCCAAGGAGGAGGAGGAAGAAGAGGAAAATTCTCAGAAGGCTGAATAAAAACATATGAAACCCTGAAAGCCTAAGAACACTTTCACTTCTGCTGATATTCCATTGGCCAAAGTAAGTTATATAGCTTTGTGCAACATCTGTGAGGTAGATAGGTCTACTTCTTCCAATGAGGTGAGCAGAAGAAGTAAACATTTGGTAAATATGTCTAACTTATACAGATGCTAAATTTGCTTATTAATTTGAGTAATCTATATACATACCGTTTTGTATTCTCTGTATGAACAATTGTATCATCTTTAAATAATGACATTAAAATTTTTTTCTTTCAAAATCTTGTACCTTTCATTTATCCTCCCTTATTATACCGCCTAGGACAATATAATTGTTGAATAGAAGTGGACAACCTTGGGGGCGCCTGAGTGGCTCAGGTCATTAAGTGCTGGACTCCTGATTTTGGCTCAGGTCATGATCTCATGGTTTGTGAGGTCGGTCCTGCATCAGTCTCTCTGCTGTCAGCAGAGCCTGCTTCAGATCCTCTATACCCCTCTCTTTCTGCCCCTTTCCTGTGCTCAATCTCTCTCTCTCTCTCATAAACATTAAAACACACACACACACAAGTGGATAACTTCGACTTGTGCCTTATCTCAGGGGTAAAGTTTTCAACATTTCACCCATAAATATAATATTTGTGTATTAGGTTTGTTATTTTTCTTGTTAATTATAAAAGGGTGTTAAGTTTTATTAAATGCTTTTTCTGTAGCCTTTACAATGATCATATATTTTTGTTTTTCTATAAATGTGATTAGCTACATTAATTATTTTCTTAATCTTAAAACCAACTGGCATTTCTGGAATAAACCCAACTTGATTGCAGTGAATTATATATTTTTGTATATTATTAGATTCAGCCTGTGCATATTTTGCTTAAGATTTTTGCATCTATGTTCATGAGAAAGTTAAATGAGAAATTAATCTGTAATTTTTCTTTCTTATGTCTTTGTCAGATTTTGACAACCAATTTTTGATGCCTGCATAAATTGAGTTTGGCTTCACAATCACCTCATAAAGTAATTCTTTTTTTTCCATTTTCTCATAGACTTTGTGTAAGATTAATATAATTTCTTTAAGTATTCAGAAGAATTTACCATTCAGCCATCTGTGTCTAAATTTTCTTCATGGAAAATTTTAAATTATTGATTTAATTTATTTAATGCATATAGAACTATTCACATTTTCTATATCTTTTTGGCTACCAATGGTAGTCTATTTTTAATGTATTTTTCCATTTCATCTGAATTTTTAAAGTTTTGGCACAAAATTTCTCATAATGTCTTCTAATTATTTTTTTATTTCTTCAGAATCTATAATGATGTTCTCATATTCATTCCTGATGGTCACTGTATCTTTTCTTTTTCTTTTTTTTTTTTTTTTTTTTTTTTTTTTTTTTTTTTTTTTTTTTTTCTTTTATCTCTATGTCTGTGTCTTTCTCCTTGGAGATTTATCTCCTTTATAGAAACACATTTTTGTTTGTTGTCTTTTTCTACTTTCTGTTTTCCTTTTCATAACTTTCTCATTTTGCTTTTTCTTCCTCTCACTTTACCCTTTTATTTTTCTTCTGGCTTTTGAGATCATTGAGATGAGTACTTAGATCAGGTTTGTTAGGGCCCTGAGATCCTGGCTGTTTTGATAGCCCTGAACTCTAATTTGTGGCTTCCTATACCAGTGGGACTGCTGAAAGACACAGCAAATTGCTTTCTGTTTGGTCTTTATGCCCCATGTTATTTGAGGCTCTAGCGTATTTCCCTTCTCTTGGATTTTGATTATTCAAACCCTGGGTGCTTTGGTAGCTTTAAAAGAAGGGTTTGTTTGTTTGTTTGTTTGTTTGATTGATAGTTTTTATTTTTCCTACTTTTTTTTATTAAAATGAGGATTAATCTGAACAAGATACAATGTCATAGCCAAAATGGAGAATCTTTCCCATCATTGGTGGATAATGCCAAGCTTTAGTCTACTAAATGGAATTTTTAAGAGCCAACTCACTATTCCAACAGCAGGATGTAAAAACTTGCTTTGCTCTATAATCTCACCAATACTAGGTATTGCCAGACTTTTAATATACACAGATCTGGTGGGTGTGAAATGCAAGTTCATTGAAGTTTTACTATGCATGCTGCTGATCACTAAAGCAGTTGACCATTCAACTTCTATGCAATTCCTTTTCAAACTGTTTGCTCAGTTTTCTCTTGAATATATATTGATGTATAGGAAGGAGTTCTTCTGCTTTAGATATTCATCATGTAATTTTTATGTGTTGTAGATATTCTTTCCTTGTTTGTCTTTTCACTTTGTTTTTCTCCCTGAAATGGACAGAGGTTTACTTTCATACTATGTAAGATTTTTTGTTGTTTGTTTGCTTTACCATATGCATATAGTACTTCTTCAATTAAAAGAAAAAGAATACTTTCTAGTCCATTCCGTGCCTCTAAATTTATATAAGGCAACTCTTATCAATGGAGGGAATGCACCAGGATGGGTTGGGAAGCATCAGATGGCCTTTGCTGGTAACCTACCACAAGCTGAGTGCAGCTTCCAGTGTTCTGTAATCCCCACCTTAGTTAATTCTTATAACTTCATGGCATAGGCATTGTTATATCCACCAATGAAAGAATTCCATTTCAATTCTCCTGTTGACCAATTAACTGCTCTTTGCTCTTTTCCCTAGAAAAGAATTTCCTCTTATTTTTGTCAAGAACTGACATTTCTAAGAGCATTTTCTTGTCATTGCAACATAGTGGGAAAAGTTTCCCAATTGTGGAATTACTTGCATAAAGGCAAAACAAAAAACAAACCCCCAACAATGTCTATGTCCTCCCACCTCTGGACAATCTTAGTGATTGCCCAATGTATGGCAAAATCTTTGGAACTCCCCTGAGGCTGTGGCCAACAGTGTTTGTGTTCTTATACCAGCTTTTCTTCTGTAAGTTTTATTTCTTCTCCTTTAAAATATTTATTGTTTTGCTTTAGAGCTCATTTTTAATATTTAGTCTATACTCATTTTACTTTGTGTTATTTTTTGTATATCTCTATATATTTTAGGTAATTATCCTCATTTCACTTCAAATGCTTTAAACCCTATTTTCCTACACGAAACTGTCCATTTTCACTACTGGTGCCTCTTGGGTCTCATTCTCTGTTCCTTCTCACTCATGCCAACCTTCTTTCTTACCTACCATCTCTACTCATTGTCTTTAGGACTGACTGAGTCTTCCTCTCTGAGATTTTTCACCCTGATTGTCTGTATACTAATTACATTTTCAGGTAGAGTCTTTAGTGTACCTAGGTCCTGTTCCTCCCAGGACTCAGCATCACCCCTTGGTCTGGGCACCTGTAGCCTTCAGGTTCTCTGGGCTTCTGTCTGTCTCCTCTTAGTTTCTCTACATGTTCAGCCTTGCATGTTCCAGCTCCACCAATGGAAAATGCTCTTTAGCAGGACTTGTTCCAAATGCTTGGCTATCCTATCAGTATGCCCCCACACTCCCCAGATAAAGATTCTTCCCAAATCATTATTTCCAGCTGAAAGCATTTTCCTGCGCTTCACACATGAATAAGCAGCTGAACCCAATGAGACAATTTATACAAGAGACCTACACCCCAAATTGCTTGGGTTTTTCATGACTTAGTATCTGGGTGGATGCCACCACTTCCTAGTGACTAAACCCAAACACGGGAATCAGCATTGAGTCTCACCTTGTACTGCTTCAATACGTTATTTCTAGGTTCCCTCGCCTCACCTGCTGTATCTCTCATCCCTACCTTTTCCAGCTGGAGTGGAAAACCCTGTAACTTGCCTAATTTGGAAAATCTCAGGCATACATCAACCAAACAGCCAGAAGGCAATGTTTGGTCAGAAAGTAGCAAGATTACACTACCTTGATTTTTAAAGGTACAATTAGATTTAATAAGAATGGCTATGATCTTTTAAATACTTACTAAATTGTATCTGATGTGCACAACATTTCAGGTTCATTGTGTATTTTTTCATAACAGTGTCAAAAACTGCTATTTCAGAAGAATAGAGGCTCAAAGAATTTGAATAACTTTCCTAGTGTCACATACTTAGTAAGAGAAAATCCCAGATTTGGATCTAAGTCAACCTGCTCCCCTAACCTACACTTTTCCAATATGGGACACACCTTACAGTTATGAGCAGTTTGCATGATTATAATTTATAATGCTGTTGTTTCTGCTTTTGTGAGTGCCTGCAATGGAAAAGCAGAGTAGAGTGACAGCTCTAGAATTGGTTTCCTTGACTCTAACTGCTTGGTTGAGTAGCCATTTTATTTTTCTTCTTTAACTTCATTGCAGTATGTAAAAGGTGACAGTAATACAGCATCATGTAGCTCAGTATTAAGCTTGATTTTGTTTTGTTTTTTCCTTCAAGGAGAAGTAAGGAGATTTTTTTCATATTATAAAATTAACTTTCAAAAACTGGAATAAAGTAGATGTCCTTTGTAGCTTCAAACTTAATTTCCCGATTGGCACAGATAATTAACATTGACAGTAGTTAGAGATTATAGCCAATATTGTGTGATAGCTTAATAGCAACCCTATAAAGAATTCCTATTATTATAGATATTTTACTTATAATTATAATATCTAATGCACATGATGGTTATATAATCATAATATTATCTAATGCACTTTGCATATATGCACTCATTCAGTACTAACAATAATTCCATGAGGTAGGTAATATTATTATCTCCATTACAAATGAGGAAATTGAGGCATGAAGAATACACATGATTTGTTTAATGTCCTAGAATTATTGGCAGTACAAGATGAGTGAATATATGCAAAATGCTTAGAATAGCCAGTGACTAGGAAAGGAATACAAATATGGATGGCCTTAGGCCAGAGTTTATATTCACATGCACTCACTAACTGCCTCCACTGCTTCTACTCCTGGTGCTATCTAGGAATATGGGTATTGAAAAAAGGGAAGAGACACTCATGCCTAATGAGAAAGAGGCACATTAACATATAGTACCGTGATGCAGCTGGTGATGGGTCTTAAAAGAATGACCAAATTAGTCTTGTGGCATTTATTGTCTCTGAGAGTCATGGGGTCTGATAAACCTGCAGGCTGGGACCACAATAGAGTTCCTGGACCTCTTCCCCAGAGTTCATCCATAAATAGGCCAGGTGCTTTGCTGGGTGTCCAGGATGCATAAATACTTATGTCCGGACCCATAAAACAGTTGCTATTATTTAAAGAATAATAGATTAAAGGGGTAAATAGCCCAGCAAACATAAATGCAACAAAGTGCTTTATGTGTTATTATATGATTATGGATGGGTCCAGTAAGGACTCAAGAAGTGATCAATTTTCCCATAATAGAGGAAGGGCACAAGGAGGGTTGGTAGTCTGACATGTTTTAGGATAAATTTAGTCCCAAATTAATTGTTAAAATCACTAGGTCTCCTGAGCTTCTGATTTGTAGCTATGTTGCCAGCACTATACAAAAACTTCCATTACCCTGGATTTAACCCTAGTTTATAAGTCATGGGACCAGGGTACTGCCCTCTTCAGATCAAGGGTGGCCCTGTTGTGTCCACTTTGGCCTTCTTCATCCTCTTGGTTACAGAAAGCTGTCAAAAGAGCTTCCCATATGTTTCCCGCCAGAATGTCATATTCTCTTCCTCTACTTCCTTGATAATTCTGCTAATTCTAATCCTAAAATGTGGCTGCTCAATCTCCTACTTTCCACTTTAGTTTCTGCAATGACTCTCTATTTTATGAACCCTGTCTTTGTGCAACCCAGTGTTTACCCTGCTACCTACCAAGTTATACAGACCCAACAGTATCTGCATCTAGCAAGACATTGACAAAAATTGTCCTTTATTTTCTCTTTTTGATGTTCAAGCACATTTTTAAAAATAGGTTTATTGAGATTTAGCTCATAACAATTATCCATTTAAAGGGTACAAATAATTTTTTAGTATACTCAGAATTATACAACCATTGCCATAATCTAATTTTAGAACATTTCTCTCACACCAAAAAGAAACCCCTCATTAGTGGTCACTCCTTAATTTTCATTTTGTTTACAAATGCATCAGTTCTTTGAATTTTTGGATTATGAATACTGTTACTTATGTCCAAGTTTTTGTGAGAGCATATGTTTTTATTGCTCTTGGGGTATATATATCTAGGAGTGGAAGTGCTGGGTCATATGGTGACCCTGTTTAATATTTTGGGAATTACTGAAATACTTTCCACAGTGACTGCATTATTTTATATCCCTTTAACAGCAGTGTATGAGAGTTGTGACTCCCCCACATCCTTGCCCTAATGTTTAATCTTATGTATCAACTTTACTGGATGATTTACTTTTTAAAACATTATTTCAGAATGTATCTGTGGGGTTGTTGAAGTAAAGCAAATGGCTCTCCCCAATGTGAATGGGCATCATCCAAAACATTGAGGGTCTGAATAGTTTTTAAACAAAAAACGAGAAAGGGCATATTTGTGCTCTTTTTTCTAGGGCTGAGGCATTTTTCTCTTGCCTTCAGATAACAGGCACTCATAGTTCTTGGGATTTTCGACTCAGATCAAGGCTTACATCATCAGCCCTTTTGATTCTCAGATCTTCAAACTCAAACTGAAGTATACCACTGACTCTCCTAGTCCTCCAGCTTGCAGACACCAGATTGGTTTTTCCTGTTTGTGGACCATACTTTTTAATTTCATTTCTTGAATTTTTTTGTTATTGAAAAGTGTAATTTCAAATAATATAATGTGACAACTCTGGAAATAATATCCTCCTCCATCTAAAGCATTTGTTTTTGCTGCCACTTATTGTGGTGGCTAGTATTTGGAAAATGACTTCTGAATTAGTTCTGTATAGTCAGCATTATTTTTTGTGTGTGACCACTGAAGTTTCTACTTGGTTAGATTACTGATCATCTAATAATGGACAGAAATGTCCTTAAATGCCTAAAACAAACATAGCTCTTAGTCTTTCCCAGGAGGCTCTGTGTGTTTGTTGGGGTATACTTTTGACACCCAGACAAGCAGTTTATAATCCTGTCTTAATTTTCACATCCTGTTTGTGCAGAGCTTCAAGATCATCCAGAAGTAAAGCTTAAAGCATTTTCAGGTCCTTCTTGAACAAATGCATGACTCTAAGTGCATTCTACATCTCTAGGCATTTGTTGAGGTTTTCAATGCCTTATGAACATCTCACACCTTAGTTTTTCCTTCTTGTTTGGGTTTTTGGTTAGTCTATTGTTTGCCTTAACTATTATCCATTATTTCACTTAGCCATACCTTTAAAATAATTGACAGTAAATATTTAAACAAATCCACTGTCCCTCAGGAAAATGCTTTTAGCATTGGATGACCAATAAAAAGAAGCTTCTCAGGTCAGGTCTTCCATGAAACCACTAGACAGATCAGGAAGAAAGGTAGAATGGAAGGAAGGAAGGAAGGAAGGAAGGAAAGAAGGGAGGGAGGGAGGAAGGAAGGAAGGAAGGAAGGAAGGAAGGAAAGAAAGAAAGAAAGAAAGAAAGAAAGAAAGAAAGAAAGAAAGAAAGAAAGAAAGAAAGAAAGAAAAAGAAAAAATTTGTTCTTTTAAAATAGTTTCTTCTGCTCCCTATCTTATCAGAAATACAGGCTGTTGTTACCAAGGCTACCACTGAGCTGGGAATGGGTGATAGGAATGGTGTACTTTAAAACACTACCATGATTCAGCATCTTTTCTTGTTCTACTTGGGTTGCTGTAAGTCTTGATTGACTTCTAAAGCTCTGAAAATGTTGATTTTGATCATTTTCTCTCTTTTTCATTTGAATGGGCAAATTTTCCAATATCTTTAGTATTCCATTTTAAAACATTTCTCGTTCTTTGTATATTTAAGTGTTCATAAACTTTGTTACTATTAACACTTGTATGTATGTATGTCATTATCCTCATTATTTCCTATAAAAGACTTTTTAAACTGTAATAACTAGATTACAAGCTTAGCAATCATACTTTGAGAAACACTGCTGTAAAATTATACATTATACTTTATGTATATGTATATATGTATATCTGATCCCACTTCCTGACACAGAGCTTCTAAAATCTTTGGAATTTTCTAAGTGATAAGACTACTAAGGACATTTTTGTTCTAATATTTGGTCTGTGACCCTGGGATCTCAAATGTCTTGGAATTTCCTGAGTGATAGAATTTTTCTTCTCTTTCTTTTTCCTCTTCTCCCTCTCCTCTTCTTCTTCTTCCACTTCTGCTTCTGAAACATCTCCTTCTTTTTAAATGAGGTGATTCTTGTTAGATTCCTGGGCAACTTCCAGCCAGTTTCCAGAAAGATCAAGCCATGGGTAGAAGCTTAGAAATTTCATCCCCACCTCCTCGTCCTCTAGGAAGGGAATATGAGTTGGAGATTGAGTTAATGATTAATTATGTTTATGTGATGAAACATCCAAACAAATCCCCAAAGTACACGATTCACGGAGCTTCTGGGTTGATGAACACAGGCAGGTGGTGGAAGATTGGCATGTCCAAAGAGAGGGCACAGAAGCTCTGCACTCCTTCCCCAGAACTCGTCCTCTGTATCTCTTTTTCAGGCTGTTTATCTGTATCTTCTATAATATCATGGTAACCTTCATTTATAGTTGGTATGTCATAATTACTGAAGATAGTTGAGACTTGTGTCTGGCTTGTGAAGTAGGGATAGTGTTGTGGAACTAAGCCCTTAATTTGTGAGATCTGATGTGACAACTGCCTTAAATTGACAAGTGTGTTTGGGATTAGAAAGGAAAATGAACTATACAATGAATATTTTCTAATTCTTTGTTTTCTTTAGACATGAAATAATTTCAGTTCAGGACTTTGAACATCTAACATCTTTATCCAAAATAATGTCATTATTATTTCTTGGAGGACCTTGTGGGAAATTGGGTGCATCAGATACTGCAGTGACTGCAGTCCAGGGCTCATAATACCCCAGTGGATTTGTGACCTGTTATTAATTGCCTTGAGCTTTAATTTTCCACAGGAATACAGAAAGAAGCTTTCCTTGTTCTAATGAAGTGTTAATTTTTAGAAAAATGAAATGCAGACCAAATTTTCCCCCTGGCTTGAGTTGAGCAAGATCATAGATAGCACAGATCTATCACAGATGAACTTTGAAAGGTTAGGGGAGTTAGGATGGCTGCAAATTTTATTAATAAAGCTCTACTGACTGCTCTATGAATGCAAAAGTACCCAAAATGTTCTTCCTGGAGCACTTTCCTCCAGCTCTGTGCTGAACACTAACAAAGTAAGACAAGCAGAGATTACTCAGCTAATTGACTGGAAGCTGAGAATAGCTAATCAGGCCAAATGATCTTTTATGGTATAACCAGGACATGAATAATTGGGAGAGTCTGTGTTGAATGATGATTATCTTGTAGTTCGTATATGTGGGTAATGGTAATAACGTTTAGGAAACTGCCTTCCAATGACAGAAAAAAATGTCTAAAAGAGTAATAAATAAACAGCATGTAATTTCAACAAGCAGTTAGGGATTCAGACCTTTAGGCTAAGCATTGCCTTCTCCAAATTTTATTTTTTTAATATGCAAATTCTTTGGGGCAATTGACCTACAGTTCTGTAGGTCAGGCATTCAACATTGGTCTTGTCAGAGCTGCATTGCTTTCTTTTTTTTTAATGTTTTATTTACTTCTAGGAGAGAGAGAGACAGCGTGAGCAGAGGAGGGTCAGAGAGAGAGGGAGTCACAAACTGAAACAGGCTCCAGGCTCTGAGCTGGCAGTCAGCACAGAGCCCGACGCGGGGCCTGAACCCACGAACCGTGAGATCATGACCCAAGGAAAGCCAGACGCTCAACCGACTAAGCCACCCAGGCACCCCAGAGCTGCATTGCTTTCTGAAGGCTCTAGGGGAGTGCCAGTTTCCTTGGGCGTTTGTGTGGTTGATAGAATTCAGTCCTTGTGGTTATAGAACTGGGGCTCAATATTCCTGCTGGCTGTAAACTGAGGTCCATTCAAAGTTCTAGAGATTATCACCCATATTCCTTGGCTTGTGTCTCCTTTCTACATCTTCAAAGTCATCAGCAGAAGGTTAAGTGCTTGTTAACTTTCTGATCACAGCCAAAAAGGCTCTCAGCTTTTAAATACTCATGTGATTAGGAGTGCCTGGGTGCCTCAGTCGGTTTGGCATCTGACTTCAGCTCAGGTCATGATCTCGTGGTTCATGAGTTTGAGTCTTGCATGGGGCTCTGTGCAGACAGATCAGAGCCTGGAACCTGCTTCAAATTCTGTGTCTCCCTCTCTCTCTCTGCTCCCCCCCTGC
Organism: Hyaena hyaena; assembly: GCF_003009895.1. Lineage (NCBI taxonomy): Eukaryota > Metazoa > Chordata > Mammalia > Carnivora > Hyaenidae > Hyaena > Hyaena hyaena. The sequence continues at coordinate 399,395 of NW_024081891.1, forward strand.
TCTCTCTCTCTTCTCTCTTTCAAAAATAAATAAATTTTTAAAAATTTTAAAAAAAATTTAAAGACTCATGTTATTAGACTGGGCCCACCTACATGATTCAGGATAATTTCCCCATCTTAAGGTCTGTGACTTAATCACATCTACAAAGTCTCTTTTGCCATGTAAGTAACACAGCCCCAGGTTCTAGAGATTAGGGTATGGACATGTGAAGAGGGGCATTATTTTGCCTACCAACTTTAATCTCCATTTCACTCTTTAACTTGTGAAAATTTGTATCTCACATGAATTGGATACCTAGGACATGTTGGGCACTTTGGTTTTAGCGAGGGCTTGTGTGGTACATGGATGGATATTGAGTGAGAATATTATCTCCAGTACTTGAACCTAATTATGACAGACTTTGCTCGGTTTATCCTTCCTGCTATGACAGGTTAAACATTCTGTTCTTACCTCAGATTTTGGGACCCCGGCCCCCACACACAGGCCTTCATCTAAGACTGGAGTGTCCACAACCTAGTCCTTTAGGCAAAGACATCATGTTTGTGGCCTTTCCAACCCCAGAGTTGCTGAAGTCTAGGCCTCACGATATAGGTGAGATGGACCATATGAGAAGGAAAGTGACTCATGTGATTGACTCACTGTTCTCTTTGACTTCTTTTCTAAAGTCTGAAATTGGCATTTCACAGCCCAGGGGACAGAGTGTAGAAATCCATTGATAACACAATTTTCTTAGATATATCGCGGGTTGATGCTATGCAGAAAATTTAGTAGGGTATTGGATTCTGTAAATTATAGAGTGACAGAATATAGCCTTATTCTGGCAGTTTGTCAAATGCAGCTATTTCAATCACCCGTGGTGGGGCAGCAGGTTTCTGAAAACTGTGGGAGGTCAAGGACAGCAAAGAAAATGCTTTCCATGAGGACTGGTTTAGAAGCTCTAAATAGAAAGGATGCAACCTCTCCTAGGCTCCTCTTTCTTTCTCTTTATAATTCATTCCTTAACATATATCGATGTTTCCCTCCAGTCATTTGTTCATTTAACAAATATTTACTAAGAATGCACTGAATGCCCAACACTGAAGATGCATCAACAAGCCAACAATGATCCCTGCTCTTGTGGGTTTTTCATTCTAAATGCTGCATTTATTCGGACCTTACCTGTACTAGGTCCTGGGTGGTGGAAGGATGCACCAGACCAGCCCTGCCTCACTAAGCTGACAGTTATAGTAGACATGCAGGGCAATGGTACTGGTGAGGATGTCCAGCACCATGATGAACAGAATAGTAGAAGTGGACATGTTGGTTTTTTCTCTGGTATTAGGACAAAAGTATTCAGTCTTTCACAATTATGTTACCTGTAGGTTTTTGTAGATAATCTTTTCCAGTTAAGGGAATGCATTACTATTCCTAATTTACTAAAAATTTTTATCATAAAGAATGTTAAATTTGGTCAAAAATTTTTTAATATGTTGACATAACTGTATGATTTTTCTGTTGAAATGAAGATTTTTTTATTTCTTAGAAGTTGAGCAAATTTCTGATATTATTGACATTTAACTCAGTTCAATTCATTAATGTTTTGTTGATGATTTTTGCAACTGTTTATGAGAGTTACTGTTTTATGGATTCTTTTTTCTACTAATGTCTTCTTGGTTTGCTTTTGGCATCAAGGTAATCCTGTCTTCATAAAATAATTTGAAAATTGTTCCTACTTTTACTATTTTCTGGAAAAATTATTTGTAGAAATTGTATTGTAGCTTTCTGAGATATTTAATTAAATTCATCAGTGAAGATTTCTGGGTCAGATATTTTCATTGTGAGAAAGACTTTTATTATTATTTTATATAGATATAGGATTATTCATGTTACCTATTTCTTTTTAAGTCATTTGCATCTTTCAATAAATTCACCATGGCATTTAAGTTTCCTCATTTATTGTAAATAAAATATTCTTTTAATGACATGTGATTTGTAGTGATGGTCTTTATTTCATTACTGCTATAGATAATTCATATCTTCTTGGCTTGATCAATACCATATTTATTCAGTTTATTTTTCCTTACAAAAAAATCACCTGTTGATTTTATGGATTCTATTTTTTATTTTTAATTTACTCAGTTTTACTTTTTTATTATTACAAGTTTCTTTCTTCTGCTTATTTTTAGTTTAATTTCCCTATAATTCAATTTATTTGATTATTATAGATCTATTCAAGACTGTATCATCTTGTTTGACTTAGGGTAGTTTCTCTTTTTTAAAGACTTGGTTCATTTCTTCTAAGTTGTTAAATTCATTGTTTGTAATATTCCCTTCATTACCTCATTAATGGCTGCAAGATCTATAGTGATATCAACTCTTCTCCTCTTGATACTAATGTGTTGCCTGTCCTTGTTATTGTCAGTGTTAGGCAATTATGTTATTTTTTGAAGAACCAGCTTTTTGCCTTATGGATTTTTCTGTTGTATTTTCATTTTTATTTATTTCTTGTCTTATCTTCGTTATTTCTTTACTTCCTTTAGAATTGTTTTGCTCTACATCTTATTTTTGATAGACCTTTTTTCATTTCTATTCTAAGCATTTAATGCTATAAATTTCCCTTTAGCCACATTCTACAAATGCTATGCTGTGCTTTTTAAAAAACTTTATTCAGTTCTATGTGTATTTCAAATTTCCTTTGAAACTTCTTTGTATCAAAGAATATTGCTCAGAATTGTGTCCTTTAATCTCCATACTTTCAGAGATTTTCCTTTCCTTTTTCTGTTTTGATATCTAGTTTGAATATATTATGGTGAGAGAACATACTCTGTACATTACCAGTTCTTTAACATTTTTAAGGTTGGTTTTATAGCACAATAAATTATCTCTCTTGATGAATAATTACACAAGTTCTTTAAAAATGTGTATTCTATTGTTGGGAAAAATGTTCTATATATGTCAGTTAGATAATGATGCTTAATTTTATTGTACAGGGCCTATATATCATTGCTGATCTTTTTCTACAGTGACTGTATCAGCTTCTGAGGTGGAAGTGTTAAAATTCCAAATTATAATTGTAGATTATACGATTTACAATTTGTACAATTATATTATTTGTTTATGTTTCTTTTTAGCTTTGCCAGTTTTAGCTTATGCACTTTGAGATTCTGCTATTTGGGGCATAAACCAAATTTTAGTATTATCATAACTTCTTGGTGGATTGGTCCTTTTATCATCATATAATGCTTCCCTACTGTTCCTAGTAATGTTCTTTTTTAAAAGTTTTCCTTAACAAACTTTTATATAACCCATTGTTGCTACTTTTGATAAATGTTTGAATGATATGCCTTTTCTCATTGTTTTTTTGTCAATCTTACTGTGTCATTGAATGTGAGGTGAGTATTTTTAATAAGTAAATATAAGCCTATGTCTCTTATAGGCTTTCTATAAGTTACCTTAATAGATATATGTACATATATATGTATATATTCCACATTGATTTATTTAGAGTTTCATATTGATTTATTTATAGTACTTTCAATTTTATATCATTAATAGGTTATTGTAGTGGTTGTTCTCTATGTTATATTGTGTGTGTATATATATATGATAAATGTATAAACATGTAATATCTAATTTATCAAATATATAGTAGTAACCAGTGTATACACACACACACACACACACACACACACACACACACACACATTTCACCAATTTGGGAAGTTTTCAGCCTTATTTTCTTTCTCTTCTTTTTCTGGAACTTTGATAATTAGAAATGTTCAATCTTTTGTTATTGTTTTTGTATGTCACTTACAGTTTTTTCTTCCAATCTATTTTCTCATTGTCATTCATAATGGGTGAATTCTGTTGTTCTTTATTCATGTTAACTAATTCTATCCTTTGTCATCTTTACTATTGAGATCATCCAGTGAGATTTCTTTATTTTTAATTCTTTTATTGTATTTTTCAGTTCTATGATTTCTATTTGATTCTTTTTAAAAACCATTTATTTCCTGTGGTTTCCTTTTTTTAATTTGTTTTGAAACAGTTTATAATTGAATGTTGAAACAGTTTTATGAGGGCTGCTTAAATCCTTTTTCAAGTGATTAAAACATGATTTTTCCTGATGTTGTCTTTCCTCATACAGGTACAGTCTTAGTTATTTTTCAAATTGGAGAGTCTTTATTATATTCTGGAAATTGTTTTCTATTATCTTAGAGCACTATAGAATTTATTATTTTTAAAACTTTTTTAATTTTAAAAACAAATTTTAATGTTTTATTTATTTCTGAGAGAGAAAGACAGCATGAGCCGGGGAGGGTCAGGGAGAGAGGGATATACAGAATCTGAAACTGGCTCCAGGCTCTGAGCTAGCTGTCAGTACAGAGCCTGATGAAGGGCTCGAACCCACGAACTGTGAGATCATAACCTGAGCCGAAGTCGGACGCTTAACCGACTGAGCCACCCAGGTGCCCCATATTATTATTTGTTTTTAATTTTAGCAAGCATTCATTCTGTTTAGGTTTAGTATACATATTTTCCCCTCCATTTTTTGTCTCTACTTCCAATGCTCGTTCTTTTAGTGATATCTTAGTTTGTAAGACTTCCTTCAGGTTTTTTTTAACTTTTTAAAATGTTTATTTGTTTTTGAGAGAGAGAGAGAAAGAGAAAGAGTGCACAAGCAGGAAAGGAGCAAAGAGAGTGGGAGACACAGGATCCAAAGCAGGTTCCAGGCTCTGAGCTGTCAGCACAGAACCTGACATGGGCCTTGAATCCATGAACTGTGAGATCATGACCTGAGCCGAAGTTGAACACGAAACAGACTGAGCCACCCAGGCACCCTATGGACTCCCACTTGTTTCTATTGCTGCTGCTTGAGTGGGTGGAGGGAGATTCCACAGGCTGGACCACTGGTTGTATCTCAGTAGTGGAGGGGTGTGATGAAATCTCTTTCACTTGCTGCCTGCCTGCCCAGGTGTCTCTTGGTACCGAAGGAGAAGGAGAGTATGGTCTCATGGGGGCAAAGATCCTTTGCTGTGGCTGGTTCCACCTGTTTACCCGATGTCTCTTAGTAGGATAGTAGTGCCTCTGACCACAAAGAAATTTGCTGAATATATCTATGTGCTGTAGCTAAATCCCTCTTACTGACTCTTCCCACTTGCCTTGGTATCACTTGGTTCAAAAGGTGACTATAATGCTTCTACTGGTTACTTATTTCCTGTGGGGCTTCCATTCCATTCCTCTTGCAAATAATTCTGGATCCCCTGATATTTTCAGGGGAAACCTCATTTGATCCATGAATGGAATGAGCATATCTGTATTGCTTTCTATTGCTGGTTTAGTAGTCAGGAAATGCCAGATCAGGTGGCTATCCTGAGTGGATGTTGGGTAGATGAGACAAAATATCTTACCACTATGCAGTTTGTCCCTAGAACACAAACCGGTTTGTGTTTTCCTTACAATCACTCAGAGTTCTTTGGTTGCCCTTGGAATTACTTCATCTGAATTCATTAAACATTTAGGAATGTTTGGTTATTACTGCTCCAAATAGTTTCATTCCCCATTCTCTCTTTGTACATCAGGAATTATAATTTTATATATATTAGTCCCATAGTCATCAAGGGGTTATTTTAAAATATTTTTTGTATTTTTTTTTTAGTTTTTAATTCCAGTTAGTTAACATACAGTGTTATATTAGTTTCAGCTGTACACTAGTGATTTAACACTTCCACACATCACACAGTGCTCATTAACATGCACTGTTTTATATGTGTATATATACTTCTTCTTTGTCCCTTCATCAGTGATGGACAATAGGCTGCTTCCGTAATTTGTCTATTGTAGATAATGCTGCTGCGAACCTGAAGGTGTATGTATCCCTTTGAATTAGTGTTTATACATTCTTTGGGTAAATACCTAAAAGTGTAATTGCTGGATCATAGGGTAGTTCTATTTTTAACTTTTTGAGGAACTATCCCAGGCAATTTCCAGATCTCTGTTTTCATACTGTCTGCCTCTGGATTGCTTGTCTGCCCAGAGCAGTCAGTGTAGCTGGGGCTCTAGCCCAATCAAGCCTGCTGACTTTTACAACTCCAAACTGTAGGGACCTGGTGTGGTGGGGACCTACACTGGTCTTTTGGGAGAGGGTCGCCCCGCCCTGGGACTGATGCATTATTTTGGAATAAGGGCAGTTGCACCAGGGAACAGGGGTGTGGGATTTGGACAAAGAATGGTGAAAGAGCGGATGTCTGGGTTAACCGTGCTCAGTAGGCATTTCTGGGACTATCGGAGGGAAAGGGAGGGAAATGATGCCTGCTGGCTCTTCTGTCCCAAGAGAGGCATCTCTACAGATGCCACCTCTCACAGATGTACTCCAAGAAGAGTAAACAGTGTCTCCCCGTGCACCTTGGGCAATCCTCAGATTGCATCTTCTGCCCTGGGGTTGCTGGCCCACCTTTCCAGGAGTAGGGAGGTACCCTCAGAGCTCTATCCTAGCCAAGCCTGTCAACTTCTAAAACTCATCTTTGAGCTCTGCTGCTTGCAAAAGCTCACAAAAATCAGCTCCTCTTGTTTTCCCAGCCAATGGGTTTGCATTTGGAGAAATACTGTCCTTGTGCATATCCCCGTGTAATCCACCCTATCTCGTCTTTCTAATTGACCAATTCTCCCGCTTCCAATGAACACATGATCTGTTTCTCCATCAAACCACACCTCTACACTTCCTACCTTCCTCAGTGTGGCTTCTTCTTTCACTGTATTTGTGCAGTTTGTTCTATCAGTGCTCAAGCTGATTTCTTGGTTTCAGAATGATTTAATAGTTATCTAGCTGTGTTAAGGGATGAGGCAAACCTAGTGTCTTCCTACTATGCCACCATTGTAACACCACTCCCCATTTCCATGTATTTTTCATTTCTTCTTTTATTTCCTGGTTGACCCATTTATCGTTTAATGACATGTTATTTAAACTTCATATATTTGTGTTATTTCCAGAATTTTTCTTGCAGCTGACTTGCAGTTCCATAGTGTTGTGGTCAGAAAAGATGCATGGTATGACATAGATCTTGAATTTGTTGAGGCTTATTTTGTGGGCTAATATGTGATCTATTCTAGGTAATGTCCCATCATGTGCACTTGGAAACAAGGTGTATTCTGCTTTAGGATGAAATGTTCTGAATATATCTGTTAAGTCCATTTAGTCCAGTGTGTCATTTAAAACCATGTTTTCTGGGGCACCTGGGTGGCTCAGCTGGTTAAGTGTCTGACTTCGGCTCAGGTCATGATCTCACAGTTTATGGGTTTGAGCCCCGTGTGGAGCTCTGTGCTGACAGCTCAAAGCCTGGAACCTGATTCAGATTCTGTGTCTCCCTCTCTTTCTGACCCTTTCCTGCTCACGCTGTCTCTCTCTCTCAGAAATAAATAAAACATTAAAAAATTAAAAAAAAATAAAACCACGTTTTCCTTGTTGATGTTTTCTTCACATGGTCTGTCCATTGATACAAGTGGGGTGTTAAAGTTCCCTACTATTATTATATTAGTATCTATTAATTCCTTTAAATTTGTAATTAACTATTTTCTGTATTTGGGTGTTTCTATACTGCATGCATAGTTATTTACAATTGTTATAGCTTCTTCCTGGGTTGTCCCTTTTATTATTATATAGTGTTATTTTCGTCTCTTGTTACACTCTGTTTTAAAGTCTATTTTGCCCAATTGCTACTCCAGGTTTCTTTGACATGCATTTGCATGATAGATATTTCTCCCACCTCTCACTTTCAATCTGCATGTGTCTTTAGGTCTGAAATGAGTCTCTTGTAGGCTGCATATTGATGAGTCTTGGGTTTCTTTTTATCCATTCTGTCACCCTGTCTTTTGATTTTAATGTTAGTCCATTTACATTTAAAGTAGTTATTGATAGATATGTATTTGTTGCCATTTTATTACTTGTTTTGTGGTTATTTCTAAAGATTTTTCTCATTTTTAAAAAATGTTTTATTTATTTCTGAGAGAGAGAAAGAGAGAGAGAGAGAGAGAGAGAGAGACAGGGAAGGGTTAGAGACAGAGAGGGAGATACAGAATCTGAAGTAGGCTCCAAGCTCTGAGCTAGCCATCAGCACAGAGCGTGACACGGGGCTCAAACCCATGCATGAACTGTGAGATCATGACCTGAGCCAAAGTTGGTCGTTCAACCGACTGAGCCACCCAGGCACCCCTAAAGATTTTTCTATGATCCTTTCTTGTTATTATCTCTTTCATGTTTTGCTGATTTTCTTTAGTGATATATTTGGAGTTCTTTCTCTTTATTCTTTGTATTTCTAGTAATGGCTTTGTATATGAGGCTACTATTAGGTTTTTATATGACCTCTCCTGCATATAGCAGTCTATAATGTGGATGTTCATTTAAGTGTGAACCCATTCTTTACTTCTCTCCTCTCACATTTTAGATATATGTTGCTATATTTTACATCTTTTTATTTTGTGAGTTTACTGATTTTTTACAGTAGTATTCATTTCTACTGCTTTTGTATTTCTTACCTTTATACTGTCACTTTTAGTCTCTCATTTCCACTCAAAAAATTGTTTTAATATTTCCTGCAGGGCTGGTTTAGTGTTCATGAACTCCTTTAGCTTTTGTTTATGTGGGAAACTCTTTATCTCTTCTTCTATTCTGAATGCTAGCTTTGCTGGATAGAGTATTCTTGGCTGCAGATTTTTCCTAATCAGCATTGAATATATCATGCCACCCCATTATGGCTCAGAAAATTTCTGTTGAAAAGTTTCCTGCTAACCTTATGTGTTTTCCCCTTGTAAGATATTGACCTGCTTTGTCTTGCTGCTTTTATTTATTTTTTTCTTTATCACTATATTTTGCCTATTTAATTACCTTATGTCTGGGTGTGGATCTGTTTTTGTTGATTTTTATGTGAGTTCTTTGTGCCTTCTGGATCTGTATATCTTTCCTTCTAGATTAGGGAAATTTTCAGCTATTATTTCTTCAAATGATTTTTTTACCCTCTTTTCTTTTGGAACTTCTATAATACAAATGTTATTACATTTGTGGAATTACAGAGTTTCCTAAGTCTATTATCCTTTTGTGTAATTCTTCTCTCTCTCTTTTATTCAGCTTCTTTATTCCCCATTACTCTGTCTTCTATGTCATTAATTCATGCCTCTGCATTTTTCAGCCTGCTGTTCATTCCACCATGTGTGCTTCTCATTTAATTTATTGTACCCTTTATCTCTGCAGTGTTATTCCTTATCTCTGTGTTAAATCTCTCATTCATATCTTCCATTCTTTCATGTCCAATGATTATTCTTATGATTACTATTTTAAATTTTCTTCAGTCATGTTACTTATACCTGTTTTGCTTAAGTCTCTGGCCATGGCATTGCCCTGGTTTTTCATTTGGGATAAATTTCACTGTCATCTCATTTGTGTAAATCTCTGTGTCTGTTTTCCTGTGTTAGAAAAGTCAGCTACATTTTGGTTCTTTAGGGTAATGGCTTTATGAAGAAGAGGTCCTATAGTGTCCTGCCATGTGGGGTCCCCTCTTTCCCAGGGCTTGAGCTTCCAGGAAATGTCTCTAGTTTGTGCTGCATATGCTCTGCTTTTTTGTCCTGATCTATTTATCCTTCAAGCCAGTCATCTGCATACTCTCTGTCTATCGTGGGCAGTGTTTGTTCCCTGGCCTTAATGAGGTACATTTTAACTAGGTGTGTTCTGGTCTGTTTGTGAATTGAGGCTTATCACCACTGCTGCCAGAACCAAGTTTCTGCAGAGCTCCTATGTTGAGAGACCAGGTGATAGCAGGGGTTTGGGCTGATCTTCTGGGGTAGGAGGCCAGCCACACTGGGACTGAGGCAAGGGTGACTGGGAAGGGCAGTTCCACCAGAGCATTGGAGAGGTGGGGCTTGGTGAAAGCAAGTGTCTGAGCTATGCTGGTTCCCACAGGTGCCCTCTAGTTCTGCTGAGGTATGGAGAAGGGAAATGGTGCTGGCCAGTTCCTTTGTTTCTAACAGGATCTCTCCATGAATGCTGTCTCTTGGGATGTGCTCCAATATGAACAATTAATTTCCCCATTCTATGCCCCAGTCATTCTTCAAATTCCTATTTCCATGCTGTGTGTCTCTGGATTGTTTGCCTCCCCAAAAGCAACTCAGAGGACTATCTCAGTCAAACCTGCTGACCTTTAAAACTCCAGGCCTTAAGCCTTGGCGGTTGTCAGAAATTACAACACTCAGCTCCTCTTGCTTTCCAAGCCAATTGCTATAGGGATTTGTTTTCCCATTCTCCGTTGTGTGTTACTCTCTATGTCTCACCCATCTTGGTGACCTCAGCTCCTTCCCCACTACAGCAGGCACAATCTGTTTTTCCCCTAAACCACATCTCTGCACTTTCTACCCTCTTCAATGTGGCCTACCTTCTCTCTTTATATTTTTTTAATGTTTATTTATTTTTAAGAGAAAATGAGAGACAGAGTGCAAGTTGGGGAGGAGCAGAGAGAGAAGGAGACACAGAATCGGAAGCAGACTCCAGGCTCTGACTGTCAGCACAGAGCCCAACGCGGGGCTCAAACCCACAAACCATAAGATGATGACATGAACCGAATTCAGACACTTAACCACCTCAGTCCCCCAGGCACCCTGCTACCCTCTCCCTTTAATTGTGGAGTTTGTTCTGCCAGTCTTCATGCCAATTTATGGGAATATTTAGATAATTGTATAGTTATCTAGTTTTAGTCCTGGGATGAGGTGAATCTAGGATCCTCCTACTCTGCCACCATCTTCCAAACCACCTATTTTGAAAACATTTTTATTTCTCTTCTTTACATTATATAGTTTCTTTGTTCTATTTTCAAGGGTTTTGTTTGTTTGTTTGTTTTTTCACCTGTAATCTCGAATCTGCTGTTAAATCCATACAGTGATTTATTTTTGTTGTTGCACATTCTGTATTATTCAGTTTGAGGATTATCATTTGGTTAATTTTTATATTTTCCTTGTGTCTACTGATTTTTCTTGTCCTCATGCATTGTGGGGCTAATATAAATTATTTTTTTCTTGAGACTGAATCACAATTCTCTGGTTCTTTTTGTTTATTTGTTTTGTTTGCTGGTTGATTGGTTTGTGTGTTTTAACTTAAAACATTTTTAAAAAATGAAGAGCCGGGGCGCCTGGGTGGCTTAGTTGGTTAAGCGTCTGACTTTCGCTTAGGTCATGATCTCACGGTTCGTGGGTTCGAGCCCCGCGTCGGGCTCTGTGCTGACTGCCAGCTCAGAGCCTGGAGCCTGTTTCAGAGTCTGTGATTCCCTCTCTCTCTGACCCTCCCCTGCTCACGCTGTCTCTCTCTCTCTCTCTCCTAGAAATAAATAAAAATAAATAAATAAATAAATAAATAAATAAATAAAAAGTGAAGAGCCTATATCAAGGAAATAATAGAACTTTACTAATATATATGTTAAGAAATATCTTTCTGGAAGATAGTATTCAATATTACATATATTTTGGGTTTATTAAGTAATATAATATGTCTATTTTTTGAAGTATAGTCGATTTACAGTATTATTTTGTAATATTCAGGTGTACAACATAGTTATTTGACATTTATATAGATTATAAAATTATGATCATGATGTCTAAATCTCATCTGTCACCGTACAAAATTATTAGAATAATATCAAAATTATTTTCTATGCAGTACTTTATATCCCTGTGGTTTAGATTTTAATACTAGAAGATTGTACCTCTTAATCCTTTTTACCTATTTCACCTTCTGCCCCCAACATTTCTCTGCTCTACTAACCAGCAGTTTCTTTTCTGTATGTCGGAGTGAATTTCTATTTTTTTGTTTGTTTGCTTTTGTTTCAGTTTTTAGATTCCACATAAAAGTGGAAATATATGGTATTTGAATTTCTCTGTCTGAATTATTTCACTGAGCTTAGTATTTTCTAGGTCAATTCATGTTCTCCCAAATGACAAGATTTTATTATTTTTTACAATTAATATTCTATTTTGTCTATCTATCTATATCTATATATCTGTATCATGTATCTGTCATCTATATCTATATATCTATCAACTATCTAATCACCTATTATCTATCTATCTATCTATCTATCCATCTGTCTATCGTCTATCTATCTTCTTATCCATTCATCTAACATAGGACACATATTGCTTCCATATCTTGGCTATTGTATATAATGCTGTGATAAACATAGATACATGTATGTTTTTCAATTAGTGTTTTTGTTTTATTTAAATAAATACCTAGAAATGAAATTGCTAGACTATATGGTAGCTCTACTCTTAAATTTTTGAGGAGATTCCATAATATTTTTCACAGTGGCTGCATCACTTTAGATTCCCACCAAAATTGCATGAGGGTTCCCTTTTCTTTGCATTCTCACCAACTCCCTTTATCTCTCTCTCGCTCTGTCTCTTTCTTTCTTTCTTTCTTTCTTTCTTTTTTGTCATTTTGTCAGATGTGAGTTGATGTCTTATTGTGGTTTTAATTTGCATTTTCATAAGGATTAGTGATGCTGAGCATCTTTTCGTGTTCTGTGGGGCCATTCAAGCACCTTCATTGGAAAAATGTCTATTCAAGTCCTTTGGCCATTTTTAAATCAGATTTTTGTTTTTCTGGAGTTGTATTTACTCTTTGTATATTTTGGATATTAACCTTTTATCAAACATATTATTTCCAAATACCTTCTCCCATTTAGTATGTTGCTTTTTCATTTTGTTGATGGTTTTCTCTGTTGTGAAAAAGCTTTTTAGTTTGATGTAGTCCGAATAGCTTATTTTTCCCTCATCTAAGGAGACAGATTTGGAAAAAAATATTGCTAAGGCCTATGTCAAACAGTTTATTGCCGATATTTTTCTTTTAGGAGTTTTATGGTTTCAGGTCTTATATTTAGGCTTTTAATACATTTTAAGTTTATTTGTGTATGCGATGTAAGAAAGTCACCCAGTTTTATTCTTTTTCATGTTGCTGTCAAGTTTTCCCAGCACCATTTATTGAAGAGACTGTCTTTTTCCCCCTTGTTCTTCCTTCCTTTGTTGTAGATTAATTGACCGTATAAGCTTGGATTTAACTCTGAATTTTCTATTCTGTTCTATTTGTTTATATGGCTAATTTTTGTAGCAATAGCAAAATGTTTTGATTACTGTAATATTGTAATATGGTATGAAATATAGGGGCATAATACTTACAACTTTTTTCTTTTTTATCAAAATGATTTGGCTATCCTAGATGTTTTGTATTTCCATACAAATGTTAAGACTATTTGTTCTAGTTCTGGAAAAAAATGCTGTTGGTAATTCAGCAGTTATTGCATTTAATCTGTAAATTGTTTTGGATAGTATGGACATTATAACACTTTTTTTTCAAACAATGAGCCTGGTATTTCTTTCCATTTGTTTATGCCATCTTCAATTTCTTTCATCAATATCATAGTTTTTATAGTATAGATATGTACCTTCCTTAGTTAAATTTATTTGCAGATATTTTATTTGTTTTAATGGAATTTTAAATGAGATTATTTTCTTAATTTCTCTTTGTAATATTTTGTTACTAGTGTATAGAAATACATGGATTTCTTTATATTAATTTTGTATACTGTAACTTTACTGAATTAATTTGTTTTAATTTTTGTGATGGAGTGTTTAGAGTTTTCTATTCATATATTTATATTATCTGAAAATAGTGAAAGCTTTACTTATTTCTTACCAGTTTGGGTGACTTTCATTTTCTTGTCTAATTGGTATGCCTAATCTTCCAATACTATGTTGAATTAAAGTGCTGAGAATGAGTATTGTTGTCTTCTTCCTGATCTTAAAGGAACAGTTTTGGCTTTTCACCAGTGAGTATGATATCAGATATGGGTTTATCATATATGAACTTCATTAAGTTGAGGTTATGTCCCCTCTATGCCCACTTTGCTAGGAGATATTATTATGAGTTCATATTAAATTTTGTCAAATTCTTTTTCTGTATCTTTTGAGATGATCATATAACTCATATTCATTTTGTAATGTGTTATATCACTTTTATTGATTTATGGATATTGAATCATCCCTGCATCCATGGAATAAAGGCCACTACTTCCTTATGTATTTTCTGTTTGGATGATCCATTCACTGATGTAAGTGGTGTATTAACATCCCCTACTTTCATTGTATTACTGTCAATTTCTCCTTTTATGTCTGATAATAAATGCTTTATGTATTTAGGTGCTCCTATGTTAGATGTATAGATATTTACAATTGTTGTATACTTTCACTGGGTTGAAATCTTTATCACTATGTATTATCTTTCCTTGTCTCGCTACAGACTTTGTTTTAAAGTGCATTTTGTTTTATCTAAGTATTGCTACCCCAATTTTCTTTTTACTTTTATTTTCAGGGAATGTATATATTTTTTATTCCTTCACTTTCAGTTAGTGAGTCTTTAGACAAGTGTTTTATTTTTTTTCTCCATCTAGTCACCTTATGTATTTTGATTGGCAATTTAGTCAATTTACATTTAAGGTAATTATTTATAGGTAAATAATCATTACCTTTTTTTTTGTTTCCTAATTTTTTTTTGTTATCTCTGCTTCTTTCTTCTCTTGCTGTAGTTCCTTGAGACCTGATGGTTTTCGTTAGTGTTGTGCTTAGATTTTTTCACTTCATTTTTTGTGTGCCTATTATAAGTTTTGCTTTGTAGTTCCCATGAAGTTCATTTATGATGCACTATACACTATATATAGCAGTCTACATTAAGTTATGGTCACTTAAGTTTGAATACATTTTAAAACTAATACATTTTTACTTTCCCATTCACATTTTATGTGGTATTTACATTTTTTATTTTATGTGTTTCTTATCTAATTATTGCAGATATGATTCATTTTACTGCTTTTGTCTTTAAGCTTCATACTAGCTTAATAAGCTACTAGTCCACTACGTTTAGATCTCAGCTTTGGGTCTCTAGGTGGGGTGAAACCAAAGCAGTACCTTTGTGTGGTGCCCCAAAAGGATGAAGAAACTGGTTGTTCACCCTGATTCCCCTTTCCTGGTGAGGGGAACTCTTTCTAGTTGGGGATTTCCTCTCCATGCTAACAATGTCAGCATGTTGGGGGTGGGGCATAACACAGGCAAAATGAAGTTGTTATTCCTTTTTTTGTGTATAGTTGTTCCCAGATATTTTGTTTGTTTCACTGTGTTGCTAAAATTTGTGAAGTAAATCCAGAACATTTACAAGCTAACTGTTCATGGATAGCTATCTGTTGTTACTCTTTGTCGGAGGATGGAGGCTGTGGCCTCCTATTCAGCCATTTTGGTGAAGGCATATCCCATTCATCCTTAAATAGAAACTTGGGCTGCTTCCACATTTTAAGTATTATGAATAATGCCACTATGAACATTGAGGTACCAATATCTCTTTGAGACCTTGTGTTCAGTTTTTTCGAGTATATATAACCATGGTGGGATTCCTGGGTCACATGGTAATTCTATTCTTAATTTTTTGAGAACAGCCATACTGTTTTCCATAGCAGTTGTATGATTTTACATTTCCACCAACATTGCACATGTGTTCCAATTTGTCCACATCTCCACATCCTCACCAACACATATTTTGTTGTCGTTGTTGCTACTGTTATTCTTTTGTTTTTATATTAGCATCCTAAGAGACTTGTAGTGACATCTCATTATAGTTTTGATTCGTATTTCCGTAATAATTATGTTATTGAGCATCTTTTCATGTGGTTATTGGCTATTTGTATATCTTCTTTAGAGAAATTTCTATGCAAGCCCATGCTCATTTTTTAATTGAGATGTTGAAATATTTTGTCATTGAGTTTTAAGTGTTCTCTCTATAATTTTAATCTCCCATCAGATATATGGTTTATGAATATTTTCTCCCATTTTGTGCATCACCCTTTTATTCTGTTGATAGTGGTTTTTGATACAAATATTTAAAAATTTACATAAAGTCCAGTTTATCCATTTATCTTTTGTTGTCTATGCCTTTGGTATCATTATCAATAAATTATTACTAAACCCAATATCATGGAGTTTTTCCTTTGTTTTATTCTAACAGTTTTATAATTCTAAGATTTAGGGTTTTGACCCATTTTTAGTTAATTTCTTATGTAACATTAGGTAGTAGTCCAGATTCATTCTTTTACACGTGGATGCAAGGTTTCCCAGCACCATTTGTTGAAAAGACTGTTCTTTCACCATCAAATGGTCTTGGTGATCTTGTCAAAAGTCGCTTGACTATATATGCAAGGGTTTATTTCTGCACTCTCCATTCTATTCTATTGATCTATACGTCTGTTTTTATGCCAGTACCACACTATTTTTTTTTACTTTAGCTTTAGAATAAGTTTTTTTAAAATATTTTATTTGTTTCTGAGAGAGAGAGAGAGAGAGAGACAGCATGAGCAGGGAGGGTCAGAGAGAGAGGGAGACACAGAATCTTCATGAAGCAAGCGCAAGGCTCTGAGCTAGCTGCCAGCACAGAGCCCGACATGGAACTCGAATCCAAGGACCATGAGATCATGACCTGAGCTGAAGTCGGACGCCCAAACGACTGAGCCATACAGGCGCCCCTAGAATAAGTTTTGAAAAAAGGAAATGTGAATTCTTTAGATTTGGTTTTCTTTCTCAAGATTGTTTTGACTATTTGGAATGACTTGAGATTCTAAATGAATTTTAAGATGACTTTTCTTATTTCTATAAAAATAAATCATTGAGATATTGATAATTACAGTCTACGGCCATACCACCCTGAATGCACCTGATCTCGTCTGATCTTGAAAGCTAAGCAGGGTCAGGCCTGGTTAGTACTTGGATGGGGGATATTGATAATTATTGCATTAAATCTATACATTATTGTGTGTGTATTGACATGTCAATATTAAGTCTTCCTATATGTGAACATGGGATATTTTTGCATTTATTTATATATTTTTTAAATATCTTTCTGCAGTGTTTTGTAGTGTTCAGTGTATAAGACTTACATCTTCTTGATTAAATCCTAAGTATTTTGTTATTTTTATTGGTATTATAGAAGGAATTGATTTCATTAATTTCATTTTGTAAGCATTCATTGTTAGTGTAGATAAATTAAACTGATTTTCATATGTTAATTTTGTATTCAGCTACATTGATGAATTAACTTATCAGTTGTAAAAGTTTTGTGTGTGTGTGTGAAACTTTATAGTTTTGTGTTATAAATTATATTATCTGTAAACAGAAATAATTGTGCTTCTTTCTCTCCTATTTGTATTAAATAGAAATGATGAATTTGAGCATACTTGATTTGTTTTTAATGAAAAGTTTTTGATCTTTCACTATTGAGGACTATGTTCACTGTGGATTTTTCATATGTAGCTTTCAGTTTCCTTCTACTCCTAGTAGATTGAGTGTTTTTATCATGAAAAGGTGTTGAATTTTGTCAAAAGCTTTTTCTGCTTTTGATATAATCATTTGTTTTTAAATATCATTTTCTTGCTGTGGTGTTTTATATTGATCAATTTCCCTATGTTGTATCATCCCTGAATTACAGAAATTAATCCCACTTGCTATGGCATTTAATATGCTGCTGAATTCAGCTTTGTAGAATTTTGTTGAGGACTTTTGAATTAATGTTTACAAGGGGTATTGGTTTGTAGTTTCTGTTTCCTGATGTGCCTTTTCTGGCTTTGATATCAGTGTAATTACTGGCCTCTAAATGAGCCAGATAGTGTTCTCTTTTCTTTTTTAAAGAAAAGTTTTAAAAGGATCTGTAGTAGCCCTTTATATGTTCGGTAGAATTTACCAATGAAGCCATTGTTTCCAAAGCTTCTGTGTTAGATTTTTCATCACTGACTCAATCTGTAGTATTAATATAGAACTGTTTACTTCTCCTTTTGATCTGAAAATTTTGGTTCATAGATTTTTATTTCATATTATTAAGTGCATAAACATTTACAATGGCTGTATCTTCTTGCTCTACTGAAACTTTTATTATAATATAATGTCTTTCTTTGTCTCATGTATATTTTTTTAAATTTATAGTCCATGTGTTGGATATTAGTATAACCACTGTGCTCTCTTTTGGTTACAATTTGTATGAAATATTTCCTCATTCTTTAAAATTTACCCTAGTTTTCTTTGGATCTAAAGTGAGTTTCTTTTAGATAACATATTTTATACAACAGTTAGATCAAGGTTTTTTTTTAATTCTACAATTTATGTCTTTTTATTGGATAGTTTAATTTATTTAAAGTTAAAATGATTACTGATAATGAGGGACTTCTGTCATTTTGCTCTATGTTTTCTATATATCTTATAGCTTCACCTCTCATGTTTTGCATAACTGTCTTTTTATGTGTTTTGTGATTTAAAATTATTTTTACATATATTATTTAGTTATTTTCCATGTAGTTACCATTTGGATTATTTTTAACATCCTAAAGTTATAGCACTCTATTTTGAATTTTTACCAGTTTGACTTCAATAACATAAAAAAAGCTCTGCTCTTTCTAAAGCTTGATTCACATTCCTTCAGTTATTGATGTAACAAAATTACATGTTTATAAATTGTGTGTCCCTAAACATAAACTAATAATTGTAAAAAATGTTAGTCTCTTAAATCATGTAGAAAACAAAATGTGGAGTTACAAATAAAATTACAATAATACTAGCTTTTATACTATAGTATATTATAAAACATTTTTATTTTTTATTTTATTAATTTTTAATATATAATGGAGTTTTAATGAGTTATACACAGGGATATCCCCATGTGATTCTACACATATGTTTACAAACACTTATATTTTAATGAAAGATGTTACTTGAAAGATGGATTATACACAGTGCCATTTCAATGAATTAAGCATATGGCAATTTCCATATGCTTCTACATGTAAGGTATATATTTTTTACTTGAAGTGTTTATTTCAATTCAAGTTAATTAACACAGTGTTATATTAGTTTCAGGTATACAATATAGTGATTTAACAATTCCATACATTGCCCAGTGCTCACCATAAGTGCACTTCTTAATCCCCATCACCTATTTCACCCATTCCCCCACCCACCTCCCCTCTGGTAACCATCAGTTGTTCTCTTATAGTTAAGGAGTCTGTCTCTTGCTTTGACTCTCTCTCTGTCTCTCTCTAATTTTTTCACTTTGCTTGATAGCATTGTTTCTTAAAATCCACATTTAAGTGAAATAATATGGTATTTGTTTTTCAAATGACTTATTTTTTTTACCATTATACTCTCTAGCTCTACCTATGTCATTGCAAATGGCAAGATTTCATTTTTTTACATTTATTTATTTTTGAGAGACAGAGTGAGACAGAACGTGAGCAAGGGAGGGGCAGAGAGAGAAGAAGACACAGAATCTGAAGCAGGCTCCAGGCTCTGAGCAGCATGCAGCATAGAGCCTGATGTGGGGCTCAAATCCATGAAATGTGAGACCACGACCTGAGCCGAAGTCAACCACTTAACCAACTGAGCCACCCAGGCGCCCCAAGATTTCATTTTTTAATGGCTGAATAACATCCATATATATACACATCTCCTTTTTCTTTATCTATTCATCAGTTGATGACACTTGGGTTGCTTCCAGATCTTGAATATTGTCAATAATAGTGCTATAAATATAAGGGTGCACGTGTCCCTTTGAATTAATGTTTTTGTATTCTTTGTTTAAATGCACATTAACTAATATGTTTTTTTTTTTACTGTATTAGTCTCTTAAGCCATATGCAAAGGATGAATTTTGTCCTGCCAGTTTTAGAACACGCAAGTGATCACTTCCAGTATCTGTCCAGTTTTTTAGTCATTTAGGGTGGAGTATAACTCTGCTATTTGTGTTTTTCATGGCTTGAATGCTTCTTGATGTGAAGAGTAGAGCACATTGAAAATCCATAGACACCTTCACTAGAGATTATACAGTCAGTGCATGATATCTTTTATGGCAATTACATTGGGACTGAGAAAGAAGGAAGAGATACAGAGACATCTTATTTCACAACGCATCCTTGGGAAATTGGTCAGGTAATGAGGTAAAAGGGATTATCTCCCTTTTATGGGAGATATCAACATTCTTGAGAAGAGGTCAAGCTCTTAAAACCAAAACAAAGACTTTACTTCTGTTTCTTTTTCATCAACCCAGCTGAGTAAGCTGGTCCTCAGTAAGGAGTTATGGGTGCTTTCTGGAGACATTGCATCTACAGTAAAAGCAAGCTTGTTTCATAACTATAATAACTATTTAGAGTATGCCATGAGGCTCTCTCTTCATTCAATATGATCCGTTCTAGTGGACTCAGTAGGCAGAAAACACAGGGCAATCAGGTCTTTTCCTGAGTAGGTAAAGTAACACACTGATATGTTGGAGATTCCAAATGTGCTCCTCTATCTTCCTTTTTCTCTACTATTCTTCAACTCCACTCTTCCTCCTTCATTTTCCATAATCATTTTCTTCCCATTTCCTTTCTCCTTTATCCCCAACTGGTTTAATTAATTGTTCTTAATATAGATGTTTACTCTCTCCCGGAGTGTGCTATGCAATGCAAGAGATAGAACATAGATTATAATAATATTTTATTATATTTGTTTAACATTAGACACTTTATATGCTTATACACCTCACTGAACTTCTCACCCATAAAGTGCGTATTTATATTAATTTGAATGGATCAGACTCAGAGGTATGAGCTATTCCTAAATGTAGTTTATAAAACTGGGTGATGACCAAGCTATTAACTAAATTAATGTCTTTTAGTTAAAAAATTGATACTTACTCAATTATATTCAATAACCATTGTTATTGTCATTATAACAATTTTATTATATTTGTCAAATTTGGTATATTCATCAATCATATTAAAATTTATAAAATGCTTTCACATTTTGTCTAAATTGTTTCTATTCCAATTGCATTGTTTTAATTAACACCCTGTTCACTTTATTGTCCAGGTCACACTAACAATGTATCTCAATACTCTTCTCTTCAGTTTGGGGTATGCACACACACACACACACACACAGTCACACTTTATCCTCCTAAATAATGGACTATTCCCAAGTTTGTGTACTAAAAGGGACTAGAAACAAAGAACACCACGGTAACAGTGAGTAACCTGAGCAGAAATAGTAGCCACCTTGCTTTTTAAAAAACACCCGAATGTGTTAAGAGAAATCAGAGCTGTTGGATGAAATGGCTCATTAAACATATGGGGCATGGGGAGTGCAAGGAGAGTTTAAGATACTTGTGCAAAAAGCAAAGAAATTTTCAAAGACCAATGGGTACATGTCAAAAGGACAAGGGAACCAGATTGAAGGGGCTCCAACTTTCCAAATTTGAGTCAATTTGAAAACTAGTTTACAAAAAAACTATAAAAAAGATTATAACACATTGATTGAGTTAAAAAAACAATTTAATATATAATAATATTTAAAAATAAGAGGCACCTAGGTAGCTCAATTGCTTGAACATAAGATTCTTGATTTCCTTTCATATCCCAGTGTCATGGATAGAGTCCTGCTTTGAGCTGCTTGAGATTCTCTCTCTCTCTCTGCCCCTCTCACCTACTCATGCTCTCTCCCTTTCTCTAAAATAATAAAATAAAGGGGCACCTGGATGGCTCAGTCGGTTAAGCATCCGACCTTGGTTCAGGTCGTGGTCTTGTGGTTCATGGGTTTGAGTACCGCATCGGGCTCTGTGCTGATAGCTCAGAGCCTGGAGCCTACTTCAGATTCCGTGTCTCCCTCTCTCTCTGCCCCTCCCCAGCTCATGCTTTGTCTCTCTCTCTCTCTTTCTCTCTCTCTCTCTCTAAATAATATATAAACATTAAAATTTTCTTAAATAATAAAATTTAACAATAAAATAAACAAATACATAAATAAAACAAATTGCCACTCCTGCAAATTCTTGTTGCACAAATCAATAGTTCTTAAAATCAGTAGTTAAAAATAGAATAATAAGCATTATGTGGCTATTTTTGTAGGAACTATAGTTTACTCTCAGCTGATGTGGCAAAGTTCTTTACAAAAAACATGCTGTATAACATGAAATGATAAAACATATATGAAATGATAACATTTCAAAGTCATCAGTTTTAACATCAGACTAAGACCATCAATAGGTGCTAAAACCATTCAGTGAATAGATTTATTCTGGGGTGATGAGAATGTAAGGAACACTGGAATTCGTCTTCCCCATCTAGACAATTGCACCAGCAGAATCTTTCTGATATAAATATTTTTAAAGTCTGGAAATTGTTGAAACCCCGCCACTTCCAGAAGAAGGCTTGGATGATAAATTTTAGTTAATTTATGCTAATTACAGCTCTTAACACAGTAGCAGCTGCCCATCCTCCATGTCCAACCTCATGACAAGGTACTATGCACATGTTTCTGTAATAGTCTGCTCACAGCTTGCAAGACTCAGGATGAGTGAAGAAGACCCTGTCTTCCAAATATCAGGGACCTGTGCTCTGATCACTTATTGCTTCCTCTGATCACAGAAATGCAGCCAAAATGGTTGGAAGACATTGATACAACTTCCCTCATTGTTACAAGACCTTCCTCAGGCTGAAATGACTTCTAGGGATTTAAAGGGCTGGTGGCCTTTTTTCCCTTCTCTTACTTATTTATTTTTTTTCCTTCCTTTGGTTGCCAGCCATGAAAGACTAGAACATTCAAAAGTAACTGAATATATGGGGAAAGGCAGAAGGACTACATACGCCCAGGGAAAGTCACAAGCTCAGATAAGCTCTGAGATGTTTTGTTTACATCTCAGACTGATCCTCACCACAGAGACAGCCTGAAACAATACAAAAGTAAATAAAAATAATAACAACAACAGGCCCTGGGGGAGAGAGATTATTTTATTTCCAGAGTTATAGGTTCAAATGTCTAGTGTTCAGCAAAAGAAATCACAAAGTACACCAAGAAATAGGAAAAATAGAGTCCATTCAAAGGGAAGGAAATCAGTAGAAACTTCCTTCCTGAGAAGGAACTAATGGAAAATCTATTAGACAAATTATCTTAAAGATACTAAAAAGCTAAAGAAATGTGTGGAGAAAATCAAGAAATTATGTGATAAAAAATGGAAATGTAATCAAGAGATAGAAAGCTTGCAATGAACCAAAAAGAAATGCTGTAGTTAAAGGAGAAAACTGAAAATAAAGATTTACTAATGAAATTCGAAAGCAAGGGTAAATAGACAGGAGAAAGAATCATAGAAGAACCACTGCCAATAGAATAGTAGAAATTATCAAGTCTGAGGAGTAGAAAGAAAAAAAGACTGAAGAAACTTGAACAGAGAATTGTGAAATAGCAACAAGAGACTAACATATGTATTTTGAGAGCCTCAAAAGGAGAAGAGAGAAAAAAGAGTAGAGAATATTTAAAGAAAAAATTATTAAAAAGGTCTCAAATTTGAAGAAATACATGAACATAAACCCCCAAGAAGCCCAACTAATCCAAGTGAGATGAAATTAGAGATCCATATTAATTAAGATGAATTATAATCAAACTTTCAAGAACCAAAGACAGAGATAATCTTTAAAACAGCATTAGAGAAGTGATTTGTTTGGGCCGCTGGGTGGCTCAGTCGGTTAAGCATCCAACTTCGGCTCTGGTCATGGTCTCACGGTTCGTGGGTTCGAGCCCCATGTTGGGCTTTATGCTGATGGCTAGCTCAGAGCCTGGAGCCTGTTTCGAATTCTGTGTCTCCCTGTCTCTCTGATCCTCCCCTGCTCATGTTGTCTCTCTCTCAAAAATAAATAAAACATTAAAAACAATTTAAAATAAAAGAGAAGTAATTTGTTACATACATAGGATCCTCAGTAAGAAAGCTATCAGATTCATCATCAGAAACTTTGGAAGACACAAAGCAGTTCAAAGTACCGAAAGGAGAAAAAAAAAGCAAACCTGTCGACTGAGAATCATATCTTCAACAAAATTATCCTTCAATTGTAAGGGGAAAATTAAGACAGTCTCAGATAAAGAAAAGCTGAGGGAGTTAATTATGACTAGAGCTACTCCACAAGAAATCTTCAACAGAATCTTGGGTGGTTAAATTAAAGTATTTTAGTGAGTAACTCAAGCTATATGAAGGAATAAGTATCTCAAAGATGAATACATGAGCAATTATAAAAACTAATATTATTGTAACAAGGATTTTTAATTCTACTTTTCATTTTCTACATGATTTAAAAGACTAATGTATTAAAACAAACAACAATTGGTCTAAAATTTATTATTGTTACCCTTGGGCTCATAAGTAAACATTTAGTTTTCTACATAATTTAGGAAACTAGTGCATTTAAAAGAATGATTACTTATTTTTTTATCACACAATGTATAAAGATGTGATTTTTGTAACAACAATTGTAGAGGTGAAGATAGAGCTCTAAAAGAGCAGACTTTTTTTTAATGCTATTGAAGTTTAAGCTAGTATAAGTTCAAGTTAGAGTATTATAACTTTAGAATGTTAAATGTAATTTCTATGATAACCACAAAGAAAGTAACTATAGAATGTATACAAAAGAAAATGAGAAAGTAATTTAAATGATTCACATCAAAAATCAACTAAATACAAAAGAAGACAGTAATGCAAGAAATGAGTGACAAAAAAGAACTATAGGACATATGGAAACCAAGTAACTAAAAAACAGAAATAATCACTTTAACTTTAACTGGATTAAACCCTCCAATCAAAGATGAAATTGGCAGAATGGGTAAAAAAAGAACTCAACTATGTTATCAACTAGATACTGTGTATCTAAAGACACAAATAGA
Source organism: Hyaena hyaena (assembly GCF_003009895.1). Classification (NCBI taxonomy): domain Eukaryota; kingdom Metazoa; phylum Chordata; class Mammalia; order Carnivora; family Hyaenidae; genus Hyaena; species Hyaena hyaena. Next base: position 424,166 of record NW_024081891.1, read on the forward strand.
TTTAGCAGGAAAGGATAGAAAAGGATATCATATGCAAACAGTAATCAGCAGAAACAGGGGTGGTTGTACTAATATTAGAAAAAGTAATCTTTAAATGTTAAAGGTTTATAGGAGACAAAAAAGCATTATAGTTTAATAACTGTTTCAATAAAGAAAAAAGATTTATAATTATAAACATCTACATACCTAGTAACATACCATAAAAACATATGAAGCAAAATTGACAGAATCAAGGGGAGAAATGGACAGTCCTCCACTAACAGAAATTTCAACATTTCACTCAATAATGAATAGAACAATCTGAGAGTAAGAATAAAAGTGGGGGCTTAATGAACAGATCTAACAAACATATACAGACATTCTACCCTAAAACAACAGCATTGACATTCTTCTTAAGGGCACATGGGACATTTTCTATGAGCGTTATATGTTAGGCCACAATTAAGAATCAATACATTTATAAGGATATATGTTATACAAAGAATCTTCTGCCACAATGGTATGAGATTAGAGGTCAAAGTCATTAGAAGAAATAAAATTAGAAAGCTTACAAATCTGTGGAAATTAGACAATTTTTTAAACAATCAATAAGTCAAAGAAGACATTAGAAGAAAAATTACAAAAAAGAAATAACAAAGGATATTTAAAAATACTTAGATATGAACAACAACTAAAACACAACACGACAAAACGTATATAAGACACAGCAAAAGCAGTCAAAGGGGGAATTTTATACCTATAAACACATACATTATAAAACAAAAAATATTCAAACAACTTACATTTAAAACTCAAAGAACTAGAAAAAGAAAAACAACCTAAATGCAAATTTAGCAGAAGATAAGAGGTAGTAAAGATTGGAGCAGAGAGAAATCAAATAGAAAATAGAAAAATAATAGAGAAAAATCAATGAAATTAAAAGTTGGTTCTTTGAAAAGATCAACAAAATTGACAAGCCTCTAGGTAGATGAGTTTAGGACAACGATAAGGTTCAAATTACTAAAATAAGAAATTAAAGAGTGAAAATCACTATTTATTCTACAGACATAAAATGAATTATAATAAGATAAAATGAACACTGTACACCAACATATTATATAACTTAGATAATATGGGGGGGAAATCCCAGAAACATAAACTTACAAAGATTTAATCACAAGGAAATAGAAAACCTATGCCTATAACTAATGAGATAAATCAATTATCAAAAATTTCCCAACAAAGAAAATCACTGAACTTGAAGATTTCACTAGTTAATTCTCTCAAAAATTTAAAAAATAACCAACACCGATATTTATTAACCTTTAAAAAAATTGAAGAGGAAGTTACACTTCCTAACTCATTCTATTAGACCAGTATTACCCTGCTATTAAGGTCTGACAACACACTACAAGAAACAAAAACTACATTGATGAACACTGGTACAAAAGTTATCAGCAAAATACTAGCAAACTAAGTTAAGCATCATATTAAGGATTTCACACCATGACCTGTGGTGATCTCTGGGATTTATTCTTGGAATGAATATAGTTCAACATATAAGAACTGGTTAATGTAATATACTACTTCAAGAGAGAAAAAAAACACACATACAGAAAGGCATATCACAAAATTCAGCATAGTTTCATAATAAAAACTCAACAAACTAGAACTAGAAGGAAACTGCCTTAATGGAATAAAAGTCATATATGAAAACCCACAGAAAACATCATACTCAACAATGTAAGACTGAATACTCTCCCCTAATGATCAGGAACAAGGCAAGAATGTCTACTTCTACCATTTATGTTCAGAATAGTACTGGAACTTGAAGTCACTTCAACTAGCCAAGAAATGAAATAAAAGTCATCCAAATTTGAATGGGAAAAGTAAAATTATTTCTGTTTCTAGAATTACCATGTGACCAGTAATTCCACTCATTGATATATACTCAAAAGAGTTGAAAATATGGTTTCACAGAGATATTTGCACATCCATATTTAGGGTAGCCTTATCTACAATAATTAAAACATTAAAATATCCTTGAAGTCCACTAATGAATAAATAGATAAGCAGAATATGGTGTATAGATACAATGGTTTTATTAAAAAGCCAGGGCCCTGAATAAAAAGAGAGTGAAGTAATTATTGCAGATTAAATGAGATTAGGGAGACATGACAACAAAAGGCAATGCACAAACCTTGATTAGACCCTGGGTTGAAAGTAAACTACTATAAAAAGTTGTATTTGAAAAATGGAAGAAATTTGGAAAAAGAGTTACTTTTAGCTTCTATTGGATCATTATTTTTTGAAAAATTTTTTAATGTTTTATTTATTTCTGAGAGAGAGAGAGAGGCAGGGGAGGGTCAGAGACAAAGAGGGAGATATAGAATCTGAAACAGGCTCCAGGCTCTGAGCTAGCTGTCAGCACAGAGCCCGAAGCGGGGCTCGATCCTAAGAACTGTGAGATCATGACCTGAGCCGAAGTCGGAGCTCAACTGACTAAGCCACCCAGGCACCCCGTTTTGGATAATTATTTTTAAGATATAGTAATGGTATTTGGCATAATTAGTGAATGTCTTTATTTTTAACAAGTGCTTAATGAAGCATTTAGGGAAGAAGTGTCATAATAACTCCAACTTATACACACATAACACCATTGCACATGAGCCCTTGAGCATTCTAGATCCACACCAGGCTATATTATTTCCTGATTTCTACATATACCATACTTTAGGATCTAACCCTTTGTACATACTCTTCTATGTATATGAAATGCTGAAGGTGGGCTTATTCTTCAAGAAGATGCTCAATTTCTTTGAAGATACTGCCAAATCTTCTCCTGTGAAGTTAGTGCTGCTTTCCCCAGTGAATGTTGGTTGCACCTTTCTCTGTGATCCCAACATACACTGAACATATTTCTGTTGTAAGATTTATTTCACCTGAAATTTTTCCTACCAGTCAACTCCTGCAAACTAAGGACCATGTCTTATCTACCTTTCCAGTCTAGCTCTTTGCAGAGATCTCTGCCTGGTAATTGTAAGATAGTAAAATGAATCAATGAGTAAATACATTTCAAAATTAGAACTCTGAATGCTTCATGACTTACCAATAGTAATATAGCAGGTTGATAGTAAAAACTCAAACTCTTGGCTCCTGCCAACTGTGGCTGATGCAGCCAATGTGCTCAGCACACATTGCCATCTTCCAGACACAAAACATATACATTTCCTAGCCTTAATGTAGTTATGCTAGGATTATCTAACTGGACTAAAGTGTTATAAGCCCCTTAGAGGCCTGATTCTTACAAAGATCTTCCATGATTCTTAGCCCTTTTATGTTTTTAGCACAGTGATCTTGGAGGCAATGTTTTACATGAAATAGTTTCAAGAAAGAAGACATCCTATATCAGACTGGCTTGAATGAGAAATAAACCTTTTTACTATTGAGTCACTGGACTTGGGAGCTGGTTTGTTACTGTAGTATTGTACATTTTATCCTGATTACTAACTACCCTGTAGGGCTCCTTTTAGTGCAGTCATTTAGAAGACACTAGCTAACACTATCTGCTAAAATGAGGAAGTGCAAATAGTTTCCTGTCTGGATAGTTTCAGGATGGGTGAATGCAGGAAAAAGAAACTGGTATAGACAAGACAATGGAATTTCATTAGGATTGGTAGGGAGATACAGAAAGTGGAAGTTAGAAGGTGCTGAAAACAAATTTTGTGGTCATGGTGATCAGTCTTCTACTCAGCTTCCCTCCTCATTCTTCTTCCCATTTCATCCATTTGGTGTACTGAATATTTTCTTGTAATAAATGTGGAGTGTTCTAGGCATAGTACACAAGACCAGGGAGGGAGAGAGAGAGGGAGAGAGAGAAAGGGAAAGAGAGAGGGAGAGATAGGCTTTTTTGTCCCTGCAGGACTCTAGCTGACAATTGGCAATATTTGCCAGAAAATTCAGTGACTCCTTACTGCTTTCCATGTCAAATCAAAGGACTAAACAAGCACAAAGTAAAACATTTATAGGAAATGAGGGTATAACAAGTTAACACACATGGTGTTTTGAAAGATGTGTCATTACCCTTTCTACTAAGCAAAATAAAATATGTTTTATATGAAACAAAATCTAAACAGAGCTAGAATTCCCACTCCCTGCCCAGGTAATGATATATATGCAGTTACCATAAAAATGAAGTATTTTGAAATTAACAAAAATTAAGTAAATACTTGGTGAATGAAAAGAATCAGGTATCTCATTGCTGAGTGAGAAATTAGAAATAAGGAGAGGAGTCTAGAAAGACCCATATGATAGAGTTGAAGACAATATGAAGTCATGCTCAGCTTAATATAGGGATGGTTACATAGAGAAATACATATAGATATGTGTATATACATAGTTTAGTATACATAGATGTATTTCCTGGTTCTGTCAGGTAAAGGACCCTAGAGGTAATCAGACACCAGTAGCAGAGAACACACCTTGTGCTCAAATATGGCTTTTTAATACCATTTTCCAATACTTACCTTTTATTTGCTGTTTTTATTTTACTGTACTAGCTAGGTGTTACTGACTGAATGTTTGTGTACCCCTACCAAATTCCTATATTGAAGCTCTGCCCCCCATCCCCATGTGTCTTTGTTTATAACTGGGGCCCCTATGGAAGTAATTAAGGTTACACAATTAAGGTTAACTGGGGCCCTGATTCAATAGGATTATGCATTCTCACAAGAACAGACACCCAAAGAGCTCGCGCTCTCTCTCCCCCCCCCCCCTGCCATGTGAAGACACAGTTGAGAAGGCACCATCCACAAGCCAGGAAGAGGGTTTTCACCAGAGCCTCACTATACTGGCACTCTGATCTTGGACTTCCAGTTTTCAGAACTGTGAAAAGGAATAAATACTTATTGTTTAAGCCACCTAGTGAAGTGGTATTTTTATGGTATTATTTTAGCCCATAGACTGATATACAAGAATTTTTAATATGATATTGAGTAGGAGTAGCAGGAGGATATGAGGATATCCCTGTTTTGCTCATGATTTTAGGGGGAAAGCTTCCATTGTCTTACCAGTAAGTATGAGGTTAGCTTTAGGGTTCTTTTTGTTTGTTTCTTTATTTGGGGGTGGGGGTTGTTCTTTTTTGTTTTTGTAGATATTCCTAACCAAATGATGGAGTTCCCTTCTATTCCTAATTTGTTGAGAGTTTTTGCCATAAATGGGTTTTGGCTTGTGTCATATGGCTTTCTGCATTAATTGATCTGTTCATATGATTTTTATTCTCCAGTCTGTTGATGAGGTGAATTAGGTTGATTTTTCACACATTGAAATAACCATGCATACCTGGAATAGATCTCTCTTGGCCATGGTGTATATTTATTTTTATACTTTTTTATGCTTTTTTTATATTATCAGCTAATAATCTTTTAAGGAATTTTGTCTAACTTTTGAGGATGCTCATGAAAGATATTGGTCTATACTTTTCCTTTCTTGAACTGTCTTTATCTTGTTTTGGTATTAGGGTAACACTAGTCTCACAAAATGAGCTGGAGGGTGTTCTTTCTACTTATATTATGTGAAAGATATTGGCTAAAACTAGAATTAATTCTTTCTTAAATATTTAGCTGTGAAAACTTTCTTTTTAGAAAATTTATCAGCTATTGATGAAATAGACCTAGGTCTTTAACAATTATTTATTTCTCCCAGAAAGATTCTACATAACTGGTATATTCAATCTAATTTTTTCAAAGTTGTGGCTCTAGTGTTTCTTGTAGTTTCCCTTTACTAGCCTTTTACTTTTCACAGGATGAGTAGTGATGATCTCTCATTCATATTTAATATTGGTAATTTGTATCATACTCTATTTTTCTTTTAACCTGGCTGTTAGTAATTAAGTTTATTGATCTTCTCAAAGAACCAGTTTTAACTTTATTAATTTTCCCTATTGTTTTCAAATCCACTTATTTATGCTTTAATTTTTTTCTTTTCTCCTTTTGCTATATGAAAAAATTTCTCTACTTTCTTAAGATAAAAGCTTACCTCATTGATATATCTTTCTTCTTTTACAATATATGTATTTAATGCTATAATTTAATATAAGCACTGCATTTGCTTCAGTAAATACAAATTTTGATAAATTTTATTTTATTTTCATTTAGTTCACAATATATTTTAAATTTCTCTTGAGTTGTCTTCTTCCTTCCATGTGTTAAATTATAACATATTATTTACAAATATTTAGGGATGTCCCAGCTATGTTTTTCTTATTGAGTCCAGTTTACTTCCATTGTAATGTGAGAACATTTTGTATTACTTCCATCCTTTAAAATTTCTTATGGTGCATTTTAGGAACCAGAATGTTGTCTATCTTGGTGGGTGTTTCACGTGAGCTTGAGAAGAGTGTGTGCTCTGCTGCTGCTGCATGGATTTTTCTATAAATGCCATTACATCAAGTTGATTGATAGTGCCTGTTAGGTCAACTATTTCCCCACTGATTTTCTGCCTGTTTGATTTATCAATTACTGAAAGAGGGGCGTTGAGGTCTCCAACTATAACAGTGGATTTTTCTATTTCACAGTATGGTTTTATAAGTTTTGCCTCACACATTTTGATGTGCTATTGTTAGGTACATCCACATTAAAGGTTATTTTATATTTGTGCAGAAGTGACTCTGTTATCATAACCTAATGCCTCTCCTAATGCCTGATACCTTTGCTCATTCTGAAGTCTGTTTTGTCTGAAACTGAAATAGCTACCCTGATTCTTTTGATTCATGTTGGAATTGTACATCTTTCTCTATTCCTTTATTTTCACATATCTGAATTTATTATATTCAAAGTGGGTTTCTTGTCAGCCACACATAGTTATGTCATTTTTTAAATCCAAGCTAAGTGATTATTAGTAGAAATGGATTAATACCAACCCATTGTTTACAACTTTTTTCTATTTGTTTCACTTGTTGTTTACATTTTTTAAATGTCCTCCCTCCTTTTTATCTATTTTGCTTTTTTTTAATTCACTGTTTTATACCATCCCATTTCACCTCCCACTTAGCATATCAATTACACCTATTTTAAAATTAGTAGTTGCTCCAGGTTTTTTTTTTAAATGCTTTATTTATTTCTGAGAGAGAGAGAGAGGGAGAGAGAGAGAGAGCGTGAGCAGGGAACGGTCAGAGAGAGAGGGAGATACAGAATCTGAAACAGGCTCCAGGCTCTGAGCTAGCTGTGAGCACAGAGCCCCGCACCGGGCTCGAACCCACGAACCGTGAGATCATGACCTGAGCCAAAGTCAGAAGCTTAACCGACTGAGCCACCCAGTCGCCCCACTCCAGGTTTTTAATTAAAGTAAAATTTCCTTCAAAATTTTCTTCAAAAAGAACACACTTCACATTTAGTACAGTTACCTTATAACAGGGTATTCTTGATTTCTCTGTTACATCCTTATGGTACTGTTGTTATTCTACATACTTATCTATATGCTATAAACACCTGATATGTTGTTACTATTATTACCTTAGTCAATTATCTTTTAGATCAATTAAAAAGAAAAGAAAATTTAAGATTTTTCTCACTTGTATTTATTCCTCCTCTGACACTATTCCTTTTGTTATGTAGATATTAGTTTCTGACTCTGTGATTTTCCTTCTTCTTGAAGAATGTTTAATATTTCATGCAGAATATGTCTGCTGGCAATAAATTAAATTAGATTTGTTTTTCTGTGAAAGTGTTTATTTACCTTTCACTTTTGAAGGGTAATTTTGTGGAATTCAGAATTATTGGTGGCTAAGTTGTTGTTTTCCAACAATTGAAATATTTTACTCTACTCTTTTCTTGTTTGGATGGCTTCTGACAAGACTACCATAATTTTTTTCCTTATTGCTTTGTAGGTAAGTTGTGAGCCCTCTCCTCTAGCTCCCTAGCTTCCTAGATATAGCTGCTCTTTGAAATGTATTCCTCCTGGTACTTCTCTGAGGTTGTTGGTTATCTGATTGGATGCCATTAGTTTTGGAAACTTCTTGGCTTTTTTATTTTGAATATTTCTAATGCTTTGTTCTCTCGACTTCTGGTATTCAAATTACACCAATGCTCCACATTTTGAAATTGCCATGTAGTTTATGGATATGCTCTTCTATTTGTTGTTCACTTTGTTTTGGTTCTTTCTTTCCTCTCTTTATATTTTATTCTGGCAAGTTTTGCCCTATCTTTTAGTTCATGGATTCTACTGATTGTGCACAATTTAGTAATAAGCCCATGAAAGGCGTTCTTTATTTATTTGGTAGTGTTTTTATTTTGAATATTTTATCTTAATTCCTTTTAGAATTTTCAATTTTCATTTACATTATCCATCCTTTCTTGCATGTTGTCTTTTTCCACTTTTTCTTATGAATTATACGTATTTTAAATTCCCTATTTGATGTTGTGTTTTGGGGGGAGGGGAGAGACAGCGCGAGCAGGGGAGGGACAGAAAGAGAGGGAGACACAGAATCTGAAGACAGGCTCCAGGCTCTGAGCTAGCTATCAGCCCAGAGCCAGACGCAGGGCTCCAACCCACCAAAGCGAGATCATGACCTGAGCCAAGTCGGAAGCTTAACCGACTGAGCCACCCAGGCGCCCCTAAATTCCCTATTTGATAATTCTAACACATGTATCACAGCTGAGTTTGGTTCTGATGCTTTTTTGTGTGTGTCTTCCGATTGTGTATTTTCTTTCCTCTTGGCATGCCTTGCAATGCTGTGTTGAAAGCTGGACATATTGCATCAGGTAGTAGAAACTGAGGTCAATAGGACTTTATTGCAAGGATTGATGTTAATCTGACCAGAAATCAGGCTATGATTTATCTTTACTATAGCTATTAGTGTCAGAGGCTGCAAAGTCCTCTATTTTTTTTTCAATTGTCTTCTATTTTGACTTTGGGCTTTTCTAAGTATTTTTCTTCATGGCAAGTCTGCATCTGGTCATTTTTTCAGCTGTAAGTTATTATATTAGAGACCAGTTGGTGTGAGGGAAATATATGAAGGAAGGGAAGCATTCTATAATCATTATTAAATATCAATCTATTATTGGGCTTGGCTAGGAATGTCCAGAAGTTTTCTCCAGCTTCTTTCTTTCCTCTCCAGTGAAACTGGGAAGCTAAAAGGGACTGAAGTAAAAGCAAATCTCTTTCTCCAGTTAGAATGATGATCTGGCAAAGCCATTTCCCCTGTATCAGGCCTTTGTAATGGAAAATGTTCTGGGTGTACTTTACAAGGCTTTTAAAAAAAGTTTTTAATTTAAATTCCAGTCAGTTAACATATAGTGTAATATTATTTTCAGGTGTAGAAACACCCGGTGCTCAACACAACAAATGTACCCTTTAATCCTCATCGCCTATTTAACCCATCACCCCATCAACCTCCCATCTGGTAACCATTAGTTTGTTCTCTAGAGTTGAGTCTGTCCCTTGGTTTGCCTCTTCCCGCCCCCCCCCCCCACCAATGCCCATGGTCATTTGTTTGCCACATAGGAGTAAAATTATATTGATCTGTCTTCTTTTGTTTAGCATAATACTCTCTAGCTCCATCCATGTCATTGCAAATGGCAAGATTTCACTCTTTTTATGGCTGAGTAATATTCCACTGTGTATGTATACCACTTCTTTGGTCTGTCTTCATCTATTCATCCATTGATAGATATTTTGGCTTTTTCCCTAAGGCTTTCCCTCCCTCTCCCCCTTGTCAGAAAGAGGTGCTTTCTTTCTCTGAATTTCACTGTGAGAACTTGGTGGGGTGCTGGGGGTAAAACCATGAGAATGTTGGAATCCTCCTAAGTATGTATCCTAGGAGTTTGTCATTTTCAAGTTAGCCCATACTTAGCCTTCAGGTGTTTATCAAAATTACAATTTAAATGTTTCTGCCATTTTATGGCTCCAGTGGCTGCTTTTGCCCTTGGCTATTAAGCAATGCTTGGGTGTCATTCTCTGAATTTGCCCACTTCAAGACTTTGTGGTTCATGTTTACTTTATAACCTTCGTTCTCTGATGCGTGCAGGGAGAGCCATGAATGATCAGTTTGCTCAGCCTTTTCTTGACATATAAATGAGAGAGATAACTTATAAGAAAGTTACATATCACATGAAACTGAACAACAAAAAAAGGGAATTTTAAAAACAGTTTTAGAAATGTTTTAAAACTTAGCTAAACACAAATAAGAGCCATACACATTCACATCAGTCAGACATACTTTTTAAAGTGTTTTTATTTTAAGAAAGAGAGCATGCATATATGCATACAAGTAAGCAGTGAGGGGCAGAGAGAGAGAGAAATAGAGAATCTCAAGCAAGTTCCATTCTGTCAGCACTGAGCCCAGCGAGGGGCTCAATCTCATGAACCATGGGATCATGACCTTAGCTGAAATCAAGAGTCAGATGCTAAACTGACTGAGCCATCCAGGTGCCCTTACCCATTTTTAATTAGATTATTTGATTTTTAGGTGTTAAGTTGTATAGGTTCTTCAGATGTTTTTGATATTAAACCTTTATTGCCTATTTCATTTGTAAATATCTTTTCCCATTCGTTAGCTTGCCTTTTAGTTTTGTTGATTATTTCCTTAGCTGTGCAGAAGACTTTTATTTTGATGTAGTCTCCATAGTTTATTTTTGCTTTTGTTTCCCTTGCCTCAACAGACAGATCTAGAAAAAAAGGCTGCTATGGCCAATGTTGAAGAGGATACTGGCTTTGTTCCCTTCTAGGATTTTTATGGTTTAAGGTCTCTTATGTAGGTCTTTTATCCACTTTGAATTGTTTTGTACATTGTAAAAGACAGTGGTCCACGTTCATGCTTTTGCATGTTGCTGTCCACTTTTTTCAATATCGTTTGTTGAGGATACTGCCCTTTATCCATTGGATATTTTTCCTGTCTTGTTGAATATTAATTGACCATATAGATATGGGTTCATGTCTGTGTTTTCTATTCTGTTCCATTGATCTGTGTGTCTATTTCTTTGCCAGTAACATACTGTTTTGATCACTACAGCTTTGTAATATAACTTAACATCTGGAGTTGTGATGCCTACACTTTACTTTTATTTTTCAAGATTCTTTTGGCTGTTTCAGGTTTTTCATGGTTCCACACAAATTTTAGAATTGCTTGTTCTAGTTTTGTAGAAAGAGTTATTGGTGTTTTGATAGGGATTGCATTAAATGTTTAGATTGCTAGATTGCTTTGGATAGTATAGACATTTTAACAATATTTGTTCTTTAATCCATGAGCATGGAATGTCTTTCCATTTCTCTGTGTCTTCTTCAATTTCTCCTATGAGTTCTTTATAGTTTTCAGAGTACAAGTCTTTGTGGCTAGGACTTCCAGCACTATGTTCAATAATAGTGGTGGCAATAGACATCCATTTCTTGGTCCCGACCTTAGGAGAAAAGCTCTCAGTTCTTCCCCATTAAGGATAATGTCCATTGGTTTTAATATATAATTTTTATTATGTTGAGGTATGTTCCCTCTAAACATATTTTGTCAAGGATTTTTATCATGAATGGATGTTGTACTGCTTCAAATGCTTTTTCTGTGTGTATTGAAATGATCCTATGGTTCTTATCCTTTCTCTTATCCATGTGATGTATCATGTTGATGGATTTGGGGATATTGAACTACGCTTGCAATACGGGAATAAATCCCACTTGATTGTGGTGAATAATTTTTGTTGTTGTTGTTGTTATGTAATGTTGAAATCTTTTGCTAGAATTTGTTGCATATTTTTTCATCTATGTTCATCAGGGATGTTAGCCTGTAGTTCTCTTTTAGTGGTGTCCTTACCTGCTTTTGTTACCACAGTAATGCTGGCCTCAGAATGATTTTGGGTTTTCCTTCTTTTTCTGTTTTTTAGAATAGTTTAAGGAGAATAAGTATTAACTCTTCTTTAAATGTGTGGTAGAATATTACTTGAAACCATCTGGTCCTTAAATCTTGTTTGTTGGGAGTTTTTTTGATTACTGATTCTATTTCGTTCCTGGTTATCAGTTTGTTCAAATTTTTTATTTCTCCCTATTTCAGTTTTGGAAGTTTATATGTGTCAGGCATTTATCCAATATTTCTAGGTTGTCCATGTTGTTGATATATAGTTTTTAAATAATAATCTGTTATAATTGTTTATGTTTCTGTGGTGCTGGTTGTTATTTCACCTCTCTTATTTGTGAATTTATTTATCTGAGTCCTTTCTCTTTTTTTTTCCTTGAGAAGTCTTGATAGAGGTTTATCAATTTCATTTTTTTCCCCAAGGACCAGCTCCTGTTTTCATTGATCTGTTCTCTTTTTTTCTTGTGTGTTTTTTTTTGTTTTGTTTTACTTTTATATCATTCATTTCTACTTTGATCTTTATTATTTTGTTCCTTTTGCTGCTTTTAGGTTTTGTTTGTTGTTCCTTTTCTAGTTTCTTTAGGTGTATGATTAGGTTGTTTATTTGAGATTTTTCTTATTTTTTGGTGTAGATTTGTATTGCTATAATCACCCCTCTTAGAACTATTTTTGCTGCATCCCAAAGATTTTGGAATCTTTTTCATTTATTTCCATGTATTTTTTCATTTATCCTTATTTCCTGATTGACCCATTCATTGTTTAGCATATTATTTAACCTCTATGTATTTGCGCTGTTTCCATACAGCAGTCTATATTGTTGATGGTTGTTTAAGTTTGAACCCATTGTTTACTTCTTTCCTCCCCATGTATATTAAATGTCTATGAGTTCTATGACTCATTTTTACAGTACTATTCTTTTTTACTGCTTTTGTGTTTACTACCTTTATACACTTCTTCACCTTTCAGATGCTGCTTCTTCTCTATATTTAGTTGTAGTGTTTGTTCTGCCAGTCTTTGGATTGCACTCCAGTTTAATTACTTCGATGTGTATGATATCTAGTTGTAAAAATGGGGCAGCATGAGTTCAAGGTCTTTCTACTCCACTGTCTTCCTCTGCATCAACTGCAGCACTTTAAATATATCATCCTATTGCCTTCTAACTTCCATAGATTTTTGTTGAAAAATCAGCTCCTGTATTTTATTATGGATGACTGTACCTTAGGAATTGCTTTTCTGCCACCGTTTTCTTATCTCTGTCATCTGACAGTTTGATTATAATGCAAATTTGGTGTTGATTTATTTAAGAACATCTTAGAGTGTGTAGAGATCTTTGATTTGTAGATTTTTAAATGTTTTTTAAATATATTTTTTATGTTTTATTTATTTTTTTGAGAGAGAGAGACAGCATAAGCAAAGGAGGGTCAGAGAGAGGGGGAGACACAGAATCAGAAGCAGGCTCCAGGATCTGAGCTAGCTGTCAGCATAGAGCCTGACATGGGCTTGAACCCACAAACAATGAGACCATGACCTAAGCCAAAGTCAGACACTCAACCAACTGAGCCACCCAGGTGCCCCTGATTTGTAGACTTAAGTTTTCATGGAATTTAAGATATATTTGGACATTTATTCTATTTTTTAATTAGAGAATTTAGTCCATTTACATTTAAAATAATTATTGCTAGGTATGAATTTATTGCCATTTTGTTAATTTTTGTCTGAATATTTTTGTAGTTTCTCTGTATTCTTTTCTTCTCTCACTTATGGTTTGATAATTTTTTAAATGTTAATGTTTGGATTCTTTTCTCATTATCTTTTGTCTATCTATTGTAGGTTTTTGCTTTATGGTTGCCATGAGGTTTACATGTAACTGTCTCTCTATGTATTATATTATTTTAAATTAGTAGCAACTTAAATTTGAAAGCATTCTGAAAGCTCTGTTATCACTCTCCTCTGATGTTTTATATTTTTTATGTCATATTGAACCTCTTTTTAGTTTATTTATTCCTTAAATAATTATGGCAAATATGTTTAATTTTACTACTTTTGTTCATACACAAACCTCTTAAATAGAGTATCTTAGATCTTCATAGTCCCTAGATCTCCTGGATATATGCTTCATTGGTTTCCAAAGCCAGACATTTTTGGGGCTATGTCTTTCTTGAGCATATCTGAAAGATAGGGATGCCTGATGTGTAGCACAAACCTGTCACTCTTAAGGGACAGGGTGAGGGCCAATGAAGTTCCTTTCTGTTGTGTGACACCACACAAGGGTGAGGTTTTTGTTTAGACCATGACTCTGCTTCTCCTACCCATCTCAATGTGACCCTATAATCCCTTGTAGAGAAAACTTTTTGGTTAGTTTTCAGTTCTTTTTTATAGCAGAGATTTTTTTTTTCCATTTGTAGCTGTAGATTTTGTATGTTCATGGGAAGAGATGGGTTCATCGTCTTCCTACACTCTCATCGTGAACTACCACCCTTCTTCCTCATGCTATTTACCTTTCTCTCTTTCAACTTTATGTGGATGTTTTTTATTCTGATCTGTCTAGATTATTATTAACTTTTTATCTATTTTTTAAGAATTAAGTACAATTTTTTTGTTCAAGGAGTCATGTTTTATTCAACTTTGAATATTGCTAGTCTGCCTTTCTTCTTTGTTCCTATTTCTGTTATTTGTGTTTGGTATATACTGGAGAGTCTTGATCTATCCTTCTTTATTTTCTCATTTCTGTTCTGTGTTCTGATGAGTTAAAAGTCATTCATAGTTTCTTTAATGTGCCTAAGTTAGATGTTATTTTATCCTTTAATATTTTAATAACTATATTTTTCAATATAGGATTTGCTAATTGCTTTTCCTTTTTTATCAGTTGATTGCCATTATAGACTATTTACTGATGACATTTGATATTGTGGTTTATTATTGTTATTATTATTATTATTAATTATAATTAGAGAACACGAGTGTGGGAGAGGGGCAGAGAGAAAGGAGGAATGTTAAGCAGGCTCTACACTCAGCATGGAGCTTGACATGGTGCTCAATACAATGACCCTGGAATCATGACCTGAGCTGAAATCAAGAGTTGGACTGAGCCAGTCAGACGCCACTACTATTGTGATTATTAAAATGGTGTCTGGTGTGTTTTTTTGTAAAAATTAGAAATACTGAAAAGTAGAAGAAAGAAAATTAAATACATTAGGAATCCTACTCCCCATATACTCCTAATTTCATTTGACTTAAATTTTCCTGTTTTGGTTCTCATATATGTGTGCAAATATTTGGAAATACTATTTATCATCATCATCATCATTTGGAAATACTAGGTTTTGTTTTGTATTTTATATTAATTTATATAATAATATCCCTGCATTTATTGACAACTCACACATCCTTAAGGTGTATACCCTGAGTTTGTTCTTCCTTTGTCTCATTTATTGAGGCAAATCCAAGTCTTATGATGAGGTTTTGTCTTGCATTACTCAGGTCATTGGGTAAATTTTCACAAATTATGAGCTGCACAAAGCCAAGAGGTACCGTTTATATGTTCAAGGCAGTGATTCATTGCTGCTGCCTAGAATCTCCAAAGAAGAGGAAAGGCTACTAGTTATTGAACATCTAATATTCTAAAATAAATGTACTAAGAGCTTAATTTAAGTTACATTCAGAAAACCTCTTTCCAGACATCCATTATTTTAGACTTTCTCTTCCTAGACAAAGAGTGGTAGGTAGGAGCAACCTCAGTTTTTCTGTACTTTCTGGGAATCACTGTTTTTTCCTATGCAAGGATTTTGGTCTTTTCCCCTGTACTTCTGCATTAAAATTTTCTCCAAGCCTATATTCTTCTGGGTACCATCTTGTTTCATGGCTTACCTCATAGAGAGAGTTCCGTTGTACCTGGTTAATGACATGGAGAATGCACACACATGTAATCACTTTCTTCAACAGGACATCCACATGACTCTGTGGAATGGGAGCTGGCCAGGAGAAATCTCCTCAGATTGTGGGCAAAGGGTTGCTTCTGCAAGGGCAGGATATAGCACAGACAAGTCCAGAGCAGGATGTAAATGAAAACAAAGGATTTTTCTTTTTCTCCTCCAAAGGTCCATGGAGGATCCTCTCCCAAATATTTTCTGTGCTCTTTCAAGTTCAGAGTCATAGCTTTGAATCCAAGACCACTGACAAAGTTTACTTGTATTATACTTCCCTCTGAAGATCTGGGCAGCATGCTTGTCTGGTGCAATTATCTGATTGGTCAAGGGCTGGTCATCTCACTGGAGAAAGCACAAACCTGTGCAACAGAAGTTACTTGTGCAACGTTGAAGAAAGTAAAGTATTTACAAATGTTATTTAGCAGAGATGAAAAGTTAGATATTTATTTTGGAAAAAAAAGGTATATAAGCAGAAAGAAAGAAAAAGAAAGAAAATGTACATTTCTAATATTGGTGAATTAGAGTCAATTTATACATGCAATAATTGTGGATGTCCTCCTGCAGCCCAACCTAATTAGTCTGGACAATGCTTCAAACCTTAATATTCCAAAATGAGCTCTTAAGTCCAGCATAGAAAGCATGGCTGACAAATAGAAAAGTTCCCCTTTACATTTTGCTTTTGAAGATGCCACACATCAGTCAATGATGTTTCTTCATGCCACCATCCTCCTCTCCTCCCTCCAGACCATCTGCAAAAGTGGCTTTGGAATGAAATAAACTAGGGTCAACCTGAATTCTCAATACTTGGGGAGGTTAGTTGCCATTTTATTTCCCAATTTCTCCTTCTGTTAATGTTGGAATTTCAATATCTACCCTGAGAGCCAAACATAGAGCAGGGCCTGACTTCATGATATCCATTATTTATTTACTATTATTATTTATTGCAATTGCAAAATCCAACCTTTATTCCACTTCCTGAAGTATGTCTTCCCAGAGCCTGTGATCCCTCATTATCTCAATCAGTCAGAAAATGGAACCCTCATAAAAAGCCTGACTGTCCCAGTGATTGCAGAGAGCTTTATTTGGAGCTGTGAGTGAGAAAACATGGTGGGGACACAGTGTCCATCTTCAGTCTGTTTGGGAAGATGAGCCAGATACAAGCGCTGCACAAACCATACAAGTTCCCACCATAGTCAGTACCAAGCAAGTGGCCTGGAAGCTGAGCACTGCAAATGAAAGGAGAGGAAGACGATGCTGCACTGCCAGCTCTTGTGAAGTTATTCAGTGGCCCCCAAACTCCTCTGAGTTTCTCTATTTTCTCCTGAATTTTATGTTTCAGAGGAGAGGTCTAAGGCCAATTGAATTGAAATGTAGTTGTGACTTGTTCATCTTTGGATGCTCATAAAATTTTACCCTCATAATTGCAATTCAAAAGTGCATCTCTTCTGATTTCTCTACTCTGGTTCCCCTGCAACCCATTCTTAAATATTAGACAAGTGGGTCTCATTAAAATATAAATTGTATTGTTACCTGCTTGTTTAGAAACTTGTGATTTTTTCCCCTATGGCATTTAGAATAGAATCCATATTCTTCTCCAGGTCTGGTAGGATGGCATGCACTTTGGCTTCTGATGGCCTTTTTAATCTCCTTTCCTACCCTCCCTGCCAGCTTATCTCCCCTGACACATGCCAATATGATCTTCCCCAGGTAGTTTGCTGGCTCGTTGTCACCATAGAGTCCAGCTCTACCTATCCCTCTGTCTTGAAATCTCAACTGAATGATGCTTGCTCCAAACCACAAAGGAGACATCTATCCACCATCTTCTTCAGCCCTATGGCTAGCCTTCTTTATTGACTTATTCTCCCACTATCACTGATAATCAGCACTTATAGTCAGCCTCTGTATACTGGAACTGGTGAACTGATCTTTTTTGCAACATTTCTCCTAAATGATCATGGTCTCTGATTGGTTATGTTTATGTTGCACTTAATGATAAATATTATTACCCTAGGTTACTACTAACTAACTGTAATTATCTTGCTCATTTACTTGCTTGTTTCCTGTCTTCCTCCATTTCCAATGAGGCCCATGATAACAGGACTTATGGGCAGAGTGTCTAGAGTGTGCTGGGCACAGACAACACTCACTCAGTATCTCTCTGGATGAACGGATGACTTCTTCCAGGAACAATGTGATTACAAGCCATATAATAATATAATATAATATAATATAATAATACATATATTATATTATATATATGTATATAATAAAGTTAAGAAAGACATGTTAATCTGTCATGTTCCTGTTTGTCATTTCTGTTATTCCTCTGAAATACACATTTCTTTTGTTGAGTCTCCCTTTTCAGTATTCAACATCTAACATCTTTTGTGTCATTATTTTTAAGCTGTTTGTCTCTTCCTTTCCTTTTGGAAATTACTTTCAAGTATGTTCATGACATGATTTTACTTTTTCACAATGTCAGTTATGCACTCTTCTGCTTCCAATTCATCTTTTAATGCTACTATTCAATGTTTAATTTCCTTGAACTCTTCCACTATCTCTCTCTTTTTTTTTAATGTTTTATTTATTTCTAGGAAAGAGAGAGAGACAGCATGAGCAGGGGAGGGCCAGAGAGAGAGGGTGTCACAGACTGAAACAGGCTCCAGGCTCCGAGCTGGCAGTCAGCACAGAGCCCGACGTGCGGCTCGAACCCACGAACCGCGAGATCATGACCTAAGTGAAAGTCGGACGCTTAACCAACTAAGCCACCCAGGCGCCCCATTCCACTATCTCTCTTAATATCCTTTCCTATTCAGCTCCTGGCCACTTACCTTCTAGTTACATTTTCAAAAAAAACTATTTGCTTGCATCCTGTTGAGGACACTAAATGATAGTGTCTAAACTTTTGATGTGCCTTCATGTAGTTTCTTTTTCATGCTCTTTGGGTTGATTGATCTTCTTGGATCTATGAGTTGATAGATTTCATCAAGTTTGGAAAATTTTCAGATTTTCAAATCTTTTTCTTCCTCCCCCCCATCACACATCACAATCTTTCTTTCATTGACTCCAATTCTTTGCACATTAGGCTGCTTGAAACTGTTCCTCAGTTAACTGACATCCTTTTTTATTTTTAAGTTTTGTTTCTGTTTCATTTTGCAATGTCTAGTACTAACTCTTCATATTCAGCAGTCGTGTGCATGTGTGTGTGTGTGTGTGCCATATTGAATGTTGTTAATATCATCCAGTCTATTTTTCATTTCAAACATGGCATTTTTAAACTCAGGAAGTATCTGCTTTCCACTCATGTGTTGTTAGTACCCACTTTCTCAGAGCTGCAGGTGGTGGATATTTTATTTCTAGTTTCTAGAAGACATTCATATGGTGCCTTTCTTCTGGATGTAGGTGTAATCTTTTCTTAACTCCATGGCTTGCTTCTCTAAACTCATGGAAAATGGAAAATCTTTGCAGTGCTTATTGCCACACCCACAGACCCCAGATAGAGGCTACACCTCCCAGGATGCAATGCCCATAGCCCCACCCTTGCCCATTGTCTTTCAGGAGCTATGGTCCACATCTAGAGTCCTTAACAGATTCTCACTTGGGATGGGGCTAAGCAAAAGACCGACTTTCAGTGTTGTAGTTTCTACATCATTCTTGCTCTTGAAATATCACTTAGAGGAAGTTAGAAGAGGCAAGGTCAAAGAATGCAAATGTCATTCTAAACAGAAAAAAACAGTCTCTTTTTTTCTCTAAGATTTTTTTTTAATCTCAAGCATAAGATACTTTTATTTTTATATCTTTTGACCCTTGGTTACTGTATTTAACTCTTATTTCCCTTTACTACTATTTCTTGAAATATTAATCTATACTTACACATTCTCCTTTCTTTCCTCACATATACTCTTCGACCAACTGAAATAGGCTTTCCAAAGAGGACTGGGGCCTTCTGTTTGTTAATATGCGTCACACCCTCTCCTTTGTCTTTAGCCTGCTTACTTTCATTCCATGGACTCCCTGGAGCTGGGTCCTCATTTCCTCTTTACTTTCTTGATCCACCTCTTGGCACATTCCTCTACTCCCTGAGCTTTAGCAATCATCCTCCAAAGATCACTCCTCAGTCCCCTTTTCTGCACCTCCACACTTTCACTTTGGAGAGAACACCCAAAAACCATCAGCTTTCTGTAGTAGCTCTTCTACATTGAACTCTTCCTCACCCAACGCAGTGATTACTCCTCCCTGAGTCTCCTCTCACTCCTGGAGTACACAGTGACACACTTTTTCAGGCCCCTAGTGGTTAGATGGAACCATGTGACTAGTTCCAAAATAATAATAATGTGAGCAAAATTGGGCCAAAGTATGTAAAATCAAAGGTTTTAAAAATAAACTTTATAAATTAAATAGTTCTAGATTTATAAGACATTATGAAGATAATACAGAGTTCTCATGTACTCCATACCTAGCTTCCCCTATCATTAACGTCTTTCTTTAGTATGGTACCTTTGTAACAGTTAAAAAGGCAAACCATGAGAGACTCTTGTTCTTGAGAACAAACTGAGGACTGATGGGTGGGGGGGGGGCGAGAGGAGGTGATGGGCATGGAGGAGGGCACTTGTGAGGATGAGCACTGGGTGTTATATGGAAACCAACTTAACAATAAACTATTTTTAAATAAATAAATAAACATTAAAAAGAATTTTTAAAAAATTTAAAAAAATCAAAAGTGATACATTAGTATTAAGTAAAGTCCATAGTTTATTCAGGTTTTTTTTAGTTTTTATCTAATATCCTTTTGCTACTTTAAGAATTCATTCAGGGTAAAATGTTAGATTTAGTCTTATGTTTCCTCAGGTTCCACTTGGCTCTAACAGTTTCTCAGACTTTCCTTTATTTTTCAATAACCTTGACGTTTTTGAGAAGTACCAGTAACATATTTTGTAGAAATCCTCTTAATTGGGATTTATCTAATGATTTTTTCATGATTGGACCGGAACAATGTGTTTTGTGGGAGTAGAGGGTCATTCTCATCGTGTCTTATTTCAAGAGTACTTGCTATCAGCATGGCTCATCATTGTTGATGTTGGCCTTGGCCACCTGGTTGAGGTGAAACTCTGTCAAGTTTCCACTGTAAAGATCTTCTTTCTCTTTACTTCCATGCTGTACCCTATGGTAAGAGGTCAGTATGTGCAGCCCATATAGAGAGTTACTCTTCACCTTCTTGACTGCACACAAGTCAGTATATTCCATGCTTTATTTTCCCCTTTTTACTTGGGCAATAAATAAGATTGTGTTGCACGTTGACATTGACGTTTATTTGTTATTGCAGCAAATTTAATCAATCTTTATTAATACACTAATTTTTCCATTGCTTGAATGGTTGTCCCAGTGGTACCTCAAACTCCCAACACGTCTGAAATCAATTTTGTCAAACCCTCCAGAAACTCTCTCAAACGTCCTTTTTTAGATTAAATAAATCATTGTTATTCTAAATGTCCAGATTCAGAAGCTTAACATTTCTTTAGCCCACAGAAAATAGCCCAGAATTTATAAAATAACTTCATGAATAATACATTTGTTTCACTCATATTCTGCATTAGTTGGAATTCCTCATTGCAACAAGCAACAGTAAATGACTATACAGAATTAAGAAGAAAAGAAATGCTGTTGGATATCTCCTCAAAACATCATTGGGAAAGATGAAGAACCAGGATTGCAAGAGAAGCAGGAAATTAGGTGGGCTGGAAAGCAGTGAGCCAACTTAGCTCACAACTCAGAATAGATGCCCCACTGAACATTTGATGCCAGTGCTGGTGAACTTTGCAAACCTCTGCTGATATTATGTTGTCCATGACACAAGCTCTGATGGATTCTCCATATCACTGTCGTCATGAGGAATGTCTCAGTTCTTCCAGACTTGCATCATTCCTGCAAACTTCAAAGACCCAGGTGGGGCAATGGCAGGGCCACACTTGGGTCACATGCCCACTTTGTTTTTACGGGACTGGCTGAGGAAATATCTGACTCTGCATTCAGCCAAGAGCCACACATTTGGCTCTCCATTTTCTAGAGAAAACTATGTGAAAAAGCACATATCTGTGCAATTCTTACTTAACTGCTGAGATTCTTAGGAATCAGAAGCTGTATGCCAGCCCGAAGCTCCGTAGTTACTGGCAGACATGATCCACAATTAAAGTCTGTTTATTTTAACCTTGGTACTCTTTCTAGCATTCTCTCCTTCCTTTTCTTCCCCAGTCACAAATTTCCGTTTATGGTTCTTCTTATTTTCTAGCCAAGCAAATTCAATAGACTTATATGCAGTTCTAAAAACATCAATGATTTTTTTCTAATTACACAGATAATGGAGTTAAAACACCACCCAATATCACTAAGGCTGACAGTTCTGGCCCCACTCTCCACTTCTTTTCATCCTAATCACTTCACTTTTTAGTCATACTTAAACTTGTTCTTTCTCAAAGTGCAGTTCTTACACTGGGCAGTGCTCACTGAGGATTTTGTTGGAAATACAGATTCATAACTAACTTCTGATCTTGATCAGAATATCTGACAAGGAAGGCTGAGCCCTGCAATGACAGCAGCATCTCAGATGATCCTTACTGAAGTTGGTGAAACTAGACCTACCTTCTAGTCATACTCAAACCTTCCCTGTTACTGACATATGCCTTGAGCTTTTGCATCTCTAAAGACATTTGCTGTTACCTTGGTCCAGAACATAGAGAGAAATGTATACTTCATCTTTCCCTGTCATTGGCTTGAAGTCACACTCATCCTTCCAAGCATACTCTTCATGCCACCTCCCCTGTGAAGCCTGCCATGCCCAGGTGAACTGCCACTCTCCTCTGAAAGCTCTCATGTACTGTAATCAGGTGGTCCTTCCCCTTCCCCCTGTTGCCTTTAATCTCCATGAGGAGAGAAAACTTTTATTTTTGTGAGTAGTCTTCATACATAATGATTGCTCCAAATGTTTTTGTTGGGTTGATTGTATTAAAGTAGTCTGTGATGAGAACTAAGAATGAATGAGGAAAGGTCTCCATGCCAGAGTTAAGTACAGTCCCCGCTCGTTGATCCCAGCTCATCCAAGAGCTAAAAGAAGTTGAATCACACAGCTGCATTTCACAGATAATGTGGAGCCTGAAGTGCTATCATATCTCTCCTATGCTACCGGGAAAGTGAAATACACACCCTAAGCCACACTCACAT
The DNA here is from genome assembly GCF_003009895.1 of Hyaena hyaena. Taxonomy (NCBI): domain Eukaryota; kingdom Metazoa; phylum Chordata; class Mammalia; order Carnivora; family Hyaenidae; genus Hyaena; species Hyaena hyaena. The sequence goes on from NW_024081891.1 coordinate 447,122, forward strand.
ATACACACCATGAGACATAAAGGAAACCTCTGGACATGTTGTCACTCTGGTTTTAACAACTTCACTTATGTGCATCTTAAAAGATTCTTATTTTAGATTCACACTTGTCATATCTCCACTCCTCCTGCTTTATAAATAACCTGCCAGGCAGCACTTCTGCATCAGAAGCCAGCCCACTGCAGTCACTTCCAGCATGCTTCATCCTACACCTCAAATGACAGTACAGATTTGCCAGCACCTCCTTTCATGGAGTGGAGCCCACAAAGCTGAGCAGAGAACCCAGATCAGAGGCACCCATCAGTGATGGAGCCCATAAAGCAGAAACATAGAAGACCCGTTTCCCAAATTGGCCAAACAAAATGTTACCACACTTCACATGAAAAAAGGAGTGCCAGAAGTTCCCTGTTCGTTCAGTGTTGATTTCACGATGCCATGGTCTGTAATAAATGTACAAGGATAAAAGGCCAATTCTGAGCCTGAGCAATCTACCAAGAGACACTCAACATGGAGGAAATATAGGCTTTGAATGCAGATAAGTCAAGAAGCTGTATTGCTTTGAACAAGTGACTTAACTTCTCTAAGCTTCAGTTCCTCATTTATAAGTGTAGAAACTGTTGCCTTAATGGGCATTATGAAATTTTTTATTTAATATTTATTTTTATTATTACCTAACAGATTAAGGCAGCAGTGTTCTGATTTTAATTTGAAAATATCTGGCAAGGACTTGAGATCCTGAAAGGATTGCCATTAGGCAGCCTCCAACTTCAAACACCTTTGTATCCTTGTTTCCTCCTTTTCCACAGATCCTCTTTTGGCTTCTAAAAATGATGAAGTTTCTATAATTACACACTTCACTGAGGGGTATTATTGGCAATATGCTTATAGACAGACATCATTCCAGGCCTTCAATATAAAAACAAGATGAGTAGGAAAAGAGTGCTAATGATTTCCAGGCACTGGGCTGGGCATATTAAGTGACTATAGATGTGTGTGGCTCATATAACAATCCTGAAAGGTATTTTTATCACCTTATTTTCCAAATGAAGGCACTGCAGCACACAGTTCCTATGGCCACACTGTTAGTAAGTATTTTTTATGAGTGTGTGCAAAGCCTAGATGTATAAAAATCATAACTAACTCAAGATAAAGGTTGAAAGATTTGACTACACTGATGTTGAGACCCTATACTATATGAGATGCTTTCAGTAATGTTACTGACAATAAGTGCTTCTGGATTCTGAAAGATCGAAAGAACACTATGTGCTTTGGTGTTCAGAAGACACCCATGATGAGGGCTGCCCTGAGATGGCCTGAGGCAGGTGCATATGGAGATGAGAGTTTGATGGGGCAGAGGGTGGAAATTATGTGCTTATACAGCCCCTCCCTTCTGTCCATGGGTTCCCTGGTAGCAAAGTCTGAGAGAACGACTTGGTTAGATGTGGTTTATTTGGGAAGTGACCTTAGGAATGGAGAGTGAGATGAAGCAGGAGAAAGGCTATATGAGGGTGTATTAGTGAGGTGGCTGCCGAGGGCTGAAGGAATGATTTTACTGGATTAAAGAATGACTCCTGGAATCCATCCCTTGGAAGCCAGGACAGGAAGCACTGGCTTGACTCCCACTAAGTGAATGTGACCCCTAGTTGTAGGAGCACCTTCCTCTGGACTCCTTCTTACCTACCCAGAGTACCCCCTAAATCTTGGGAAGATTCTGGGTAAAAAAGTGAAGAAGAAATAATTCAAGAAATGAGTTTAAGCTCCCAGGGAACCATCTACTACAGCTGTGTTTGAAGTCAGTGAGGCTCTGAGGGGCATGACAGGGACACCAGAGTGTCTGCCTGGTGGGTGAATAGAAAAGTTAGCAAACTCTAAATAATTAAGATCAGCCTTCCATGCACTACCCCCTGTCTCCTATGGGGATACCTGTCACTCCTATGAGGAGTACCTGGCAAGTTGTTGACATTTGATAAATTGCTGTTGAACAAAATCCTGTTGATGTCTCCCAGATTGTCATGCAGAAAAAAAGTACAAAATAGCCTTTGTGATCTCCAAAGACAGAAATAGGACAAATGAATTGCAGTTCCATGAGCCATATTTTCTCACCAGGAAGTGGTTCAGTGAAGTCCCATCTTTGCTGGGGAAGGAACTCAAGCTGCAGCAGTGTAGCAGTCTGGCAAGGATATTATAGGATAGTTTCCTGCAAAGAGGAAGGGGAAAGAGATGATTTCTCGGGTCCTTCTGCCTATAAATATCTTTATTCTGTGTGAGCCAAAAGAACAAAATCCTATAATGAAAGGCAAATAATGAAATCAATAATGGCTGGATCTCCACAGGAACAGCTGGTAAGCAAGCTTTGGTGATACAATAGCCATGACAGATTGTGAGTTCCATTTTTGAGTTAACAATATTGTTCTCAGTTGAGGATTCTGCAGCTTTCTCCTACATTGAGAGGAATATGAGGATGCTACTGCATCCAACATGATGATGAAGATGGAAATAAAGAAGGAAAGGAAACAGGGCTCCAATACATGCACATGTCACAGCTTTGAGGCATCTTTAGGACTTTGCATGACCTAATACTTCTGCCTCAGTTTCATCATAATGCTAACTCCAACTCCTTCCATAGTCAGCTTAAGTGTTATCCCTGGATGACCATATTCTTCCCGGGGCTCCATTTGTTCATTATGTGCTGCTGGCAATCCACTACACACACACAGACACACACACAGTGTAGCTCAGACCATATTACAAAATACAGTAAACTTCCTGATTCCCTACGTCACTCATTTGTGAGCTTTCACAGATCAGAGACACAGCTTTGTTTTTTTCTTCTATGTTCACAGGGCTTAAGAAATCCTTATAACTCACTAAATATTTGTAGAATAAATGGAGTAGGTAAACACCCCCATTAAACTTCATGGCTGTTGAAGAAGGGAATGAGAAAGGCACTCATCCCATTACATTCAGACAGGAGTCCTGACCCAGAGGCCGAGCTGAGAGCTTGATCCACTAGTACTTCCTCCAGAGTTTTCTCCCTAAAAGAGGTCCACCAGGTCCTGTGGCTCTTCTCTGGAGGTGGTCCCATTCACTGTCATCAGAAACTGTCTGGAGCATCTTGCAGTGTCCTCATAGGCAATCAACTCACAGAAAAGGCAAGAAAAGGGGAAGGGACTTTCCCTGATTATAGTGATCTCAGAAGTCTGTTAGGTTCACACATCCCATTCTGGGGCAGAAGCTAATTGGTTCTCATCAGCTCAGCTCATGGAGTGTGGCATGCACTGGCCATTGAGGACAGCTGACTTTCATCTGACAGAGACAGATACATCAGGGGGCCATCGAGGCCAGGAATCTGGTACTGCATCAAAGGCCTTACTAGGCATCCCTGTACCCTGCAGAGAAGCACTTGTGTCTGTGTGTGGCTCCTGTCATCCCAGGCCAATGAGGAGAAAAATCGGGGTATGTCTAGGCATGTCTGCCTTGATAAGCCTGGATTCTGTCTTGGCGTCCACTTGGAGACTACTGGCAGTTTGATTTAAAGTTGGTATAATATGTTACTGGGCACAGAGTACCCAGAAACTGTTTCCTCACAACTCAAGCAACCTATGGTGGGAGAGGATGCCTGGTTTCACACCTACAGTGATCAAGGTAAACCACCTCTTAACTCCTACTACAGACGTGCTGTTAGCCTCGTTAGGACCTGTTTTCTCATCAGTAAAGTGAAGATAAGGAAAGCTAAATTACAGAGTCATCCATAAGAATTAGAAATGATGCACCAATGCCTATCATACAATAGGTGCTAAGTGAATGATACATCCTGCTGTTACTTGGATTATAAGGCATAAACTTCAGTGAGAGTTAGCTGAAGTGTTCTGGTGGCACATAAACATACATGACTTAATTACAACGGTTGAAATGATGCTTTGGGACTTCTGCCTCCAGCAGAGAAACGTAGCAGGAGCTAGACTTATCTTTCCATAAAAAACAACAGCAACAAATGGACAAAAATACTAAGTAACCATGTTTAAGGCATATGACACTAAGCAAAAAAGGACAAAGGTCCATGGCAAGTGCAAAATGAATAAGATGAGCCGTATAGTTGCTCTAGTTTACTGCCTTGAGAGAGTTTCCTGGTGTCGGGAGAAAAACGAGAAGCAGAGAAAGAACGGGAAGGTCTCCATTAGTTGAGGAGATAGTGCTGTGATTCCGGGGGACCAAGACAGCCGAAGTTCACGGGACAGCGTCCACAGAGAAGCCACAGATATCTGTGGAGGGCTCGGCTTGGTTACTCAGAGGAGCGCGGAACAATTTTCATCTGAGGAAACTAGTCAAGAACAGTGAAAGAAACCTCACAAAAATGTGAGGACACAAGGTCAACAATTACCTGGGGGATAATGTCTGCCCCCACAGGCCAAATTAGAAGACTCATAATTCACAGGGCAATGAGTAGAGCACTCAGAAAGATAATGTCGTAGTGGTAAGGAATCATGAACCCCAGACAGAGCACTGCTCCAGTTCTGACATTTTTTTAATAAAAAAAACCTTATTTTGAGAGAAAGAAAACAAGCAAGGGAGAGGGGGAAAGGGGGAGACAGAGAGAGAGGGAGGGAGAGAGAGTGTGCATGTGTGTGTGTGTGTGAGAGAGAGAGAGAGAGAGAGAGAGAGAGAATTTTAAGCAGGCTCCATGTTGAGCATGGATCCCACAACCCAGGGATCGTGAACTGAGCTGAAATCAAGAGTTGGAGGCTCAACTGTCTGAGCCACCAGGTGCCCCGTAGCAACTCTTAACAGAGCAGAAAGAACCAAAGTAACTTACACACACACACACACACACACACACACACACACACACCACCACCACCACCACCACCAATGACGACAACGACAACAACGTGAGAAATACTTAGACGAATAAAATAAATATTCAGCAACCCAAAATGTAAATCCACAATATCTGACATCCAATTAAAAATTATCTAGAATATAAATAATCAAGTAAATACGAATCTATAATAATCACTTAGAAAATCAACCAAGCAAAACTGACCTAGAACTGATATGGATATTGGAATTAAGAGATAACTTTGCTAAGCAGTTATCCTAACTGTATTTCATATGGTAAAAAGATTAAGTAGAAATGTGGAAGATAGTACAAATATCCAAATTAAATTTCTAGAGTTTAGAACTGCAATGTTTAAGATGAAAAATAGACTGGATGACATTAATAGCATTAAATATGGCAGAAAAAAAATAAGATTGGTAAACATGAAAATAGTACTAGAAACTGCAAAATGAAACAGAAACAAAATTCTAGAATATCAAAGGTGTAAGTGAATTGAAAGACAGCTTCAAGCAACCTAATGCAATGGAATTGGACTCACTGAAAGAGAGAAGGTACATGATGTGTGATGGGCAAAAGGGAAGGGTAAAAATATTTGAAGGGAGAATGAAAAATTTTCAAACTTGATGAAATCTATCAACCTACATATCTGTGATCAATATACCACAAGAACATGAAAACTAAACTTTATGAATGAATATCATAATGTCATTGCTCATAACCAACAGTGGGGGGAAAAGCCTTAAAAGCAACTGGGGCAGGGGGCATCTTAAGTGCAGAGAAAAAAATAATAATGTTAGCATCAGATTTCACATTGTGAGCAATGCCATCAAGAAGACATGCCTTTGTTTTAATTTTTTTTCTTTTTCAAGCTTTTATTTAAATTCCAGTTAGTTAATGTACAGTGTAATTTTAGCTTTATGTGTAGAATTTAGTGATTCAGCACTCATCACAACAAGTGCTCATCACAACAAGTGTCCTCCTTAATCCTAACCACCTATTTTACTCGTGTTCCTCACACCTTTCCCTTTTGGTAATCATCAGTTTGTTCTCTATAGCTAAAAATCTGTGTTCTCTTTTGCCTCTCTTTTTTCTCCCTACATTCATCTGCTTTGTTTCTTAAATTCCACATATGAGTGAAATCATATGGTATCATTGTAGTTTTGATTTGTCTTTCCCTGATGATCAGTGATGAGCATCTTTTCATGTGTGTGTTAGTCATATGTATGTCTTCTTTGGAAAAATATCTATTCATGTCTACTAACTACTTTTAATGTGATTATTTTGGGTGTTGAGTTGGATAAGTCCTTTATATATTTTGGATACTAACCCTTTATCAGATGTCAAAGAGGATACTGCTTGTGTTCTGTCCTTCTCTAGGATTTTGATGGTTTTCTGTCTCACGTTTAGGTCTTTAATCCATTTTGAATTTATTTTTTGTGTATGTTGTAAGAAAATGGTCCAGCTTCATTCTTCTGCATGTTGCTGTCCAGTTTCCCCAACACCATTTGTTGAAGAGACTATCTTTTTTCCACTGGATATTCTTTCCTGCTTTGTTGAAGATTAGTTGACCATATGGTTGTGGGTTCATCAATGGATTTTCTGTTCTGTTCCATTGATGTGTGTGTCTGTTTTTGTGCTGGTACCATACTGTCTTGATCTCTACAGCTTTGTAATATAACTTGAGGTCTGCAATTGTGATGCCTCCAGCTTTGCTTTTGTTTTTCAAGATTGCTTTCCTACTCAGTGTCTTTTGTGGTTCCATAAAAATTTTAGGATTGTTTGTTCTAAAAAAAAGTTATATCTTTAAAATATTACATACCTAGCAAAAATATCATGTAAAAACTAAGGTGAAATAAAATATTTTTCAGACACATGGGGCGCCTGGGTGGCTTAGTCAGTTAAGCGTCCGACTTTCACTTAGGTCATGATCTCGCAGTTCGTGGGTTCGAGCCCCACGTCGGGCTCTGTGCTGACTGCCAGCTCAGAGCCTGGAGCCTATTTCAGAGTCTGTATCTCCCTCTCTCTCTGACCCTCCCCTGCTCACGCTGTCTCTCTCTCCTAGAAATAAATTTTAAAAATATTTAAAAAAATATTTTTCAGATACATGAAACCGAAACATCTCCATTACCAGCAGACACTACACAAAAAAATGTTCAAATAAGTCTTCCAGGTAGAAGGGAAGCATACTAGAAAACAGCATAGCTTTCTACACAAAGATTAACAACACTGAAAATGGTAACTACATGGGTAAAGGAATGAGATTCTTTTCCTGTTTTTAAATTTCTTTAAAAGATAACTTAAAACAGAGATAATAACCATGTATTTTAGGGTTAATAACATATGTAAAAGTAAAATGCATAACAAAAATAGCATAAAGTCCAGGTGGGAGAAATGGAAGTACATTACTGATTACCATACATGAACTGTTACAATATCGCTTAAAGGTAGACTCTGATGAAGTAAAGATTTATGTTTTAATCCCTGAAGCAACTGTTAAAGTAACAAATCAAGGAATTATAGCTGATGAGCCAACAAACAAGATAATATGGAATCATAAAAATACTAAATCCAAAGGAAGGCAGAAAAAGAGGGGAAAGTGAACCAAAAAACAACAACAAAAAATAAAATAGATGAGAGAAAAAAATATAAGGATGCTAGATTTAAAGCTAGGTATATCGGGGCGCTTGGTTGGCTCAGTTCGCTAAGCGTCCGACTTTAGCTCAGGTCATGATCTCATGGTTTGTGAGTTTGAGCCCCATGTCAGGCTCTGTACTGACAGTTCAAAGCCTGGAGCCTGCTTTAGATTCTGTGTCTCCTTCTCTCTCTGCCCTTCCCCTGTTCATGCTCTTTCTCTCTCTCAAAAATAAATAAACATTAAAAATTTTTAAAAATAAAGCTAGGCATATCAACAATTGCCATTAAATGGAAATGTCCAAGTACCCCAATTAAAAGGCAGAGATGGGCAGACTGAAATTAAAAAAACAAGACCCCACTATGCACTATTTGTAGTCGACTGAAATAAGTTAAAAGTAAATACATGGACAAAGATATGATATGCTGATACCAAAGGGGAGAAAACAGAAATGGCTCACTCCCAGTTTTGTATTCAGGTTCTTCACCTTGCTTCAATGAATGCTGCCCAGAACTTTGGGTCTAATTTCACGCTTCAAGTCCCAAAATACTTGCCAAAAAAAGCCATTCCCAGGACTGCGACTCTGACTCTGCTCCCCTTGCCCTGCCTGCCTACCCTTAGAACTGCCCTTTTTCAAGCTTCACTGTAGTTGCCCCTACTACGCCAGTCTAAAGGACTCCAGCCTGCATCTGTCAAAACTCACGTTGATGTTTTATCCCATGCTAGGACCTCCCGGTCCCCAGTTTGATGTTGCCGTCATTACCAATTCACAATGGACCTCTATGCCAGGACTTACTTGCATTCATCATATGATGCCCACTCCCTCTGCAATCATGCAACCAATAGCTATGTTATTCCTAGGTTCTGCTGATTTGCAAGTTTCCATGTACTATACCTATTCTCTGACCTAGCTCTGGCTCATGTCACTTCTTGGAGTTAGTAGCTTGTGTTCATCTCTAAACCCTGAGACCCACTAACCTTTGCTTGGACAGACAACTATCTTCTTGAAGGTACCAGATGTGCTTCACTATAGTCACATACAAAGTGGAGTGCTATCACTGTCTAACCAAATAAAGGAATATAAAAATTCCAGTCCTGAGAATAGTTCTAATATTGAACTGTGATAGAAGAGGAGGTAATTTATTATGGCTACTGCCCCAGGGCTTGTAAAAATATTCTCTCCGTGGGTGTGTTTCTGCCACTGTGGGTCTCTGAGATATATGCAGGCAGAAAAGATAGTAAGTCCCCAGGGAAAGAATTCATCAAAAAAGAAATATCCATATTGAAGGAAAATGCAGGAAACTGGCTCCCTTGTGTAGGAGAAAATTAGCATATAAATACAGAGTATCCTATATGAGCAATTTATCCCCTTGAGTAGTATAGTCTGAATGCCACAGGTGAGGACCAAAATAAGGCACAGTAAGGTAGCCAGGATCAGACTGACTTGGGGGATAAGAGTGTGTAGGAATTACCAGCTTGTGTCAGATGCTGGAATTGCCCTGACCTTTCATGCTAACCCGAAAGATTTGTTTGTGGACTTCCAACAAGGCCCTGTAGCATGTGGAGGAAGCTTCTCCCATCCTGAAACTAGTGTTTTGGTGCTGGTGGATACAAATAGAGCAAGTCCTGGTGCTTGTCATGTGTCTAAGTCACTTGGGAACTCATTGAACATACAGATCCCTAGAATCAGAATATTCATAGATGGAGTCAAGGAAGCTTTATTTTTCACAGCCCTCCCCAGGCTCCCCTCACCCCAAGTAGGTTTGATAACCACCAACTTGGTTTAGATTAGAGCTGGGAGCCACCGGGCTGATGTTATTTAAACCAAACTCACTATTTCCTGCTGGTCTAACTGGGGTCTGGAGATCACTCTAATAATGAAGTGTTTGATCATTTTCTTCTTACATGCAGATAATTGAGGTAAAATGTCTACATGGAGCAAGGATGTGGTAGGGTTGAAAAAATGGTCCCCCTTGTCATCATCAGCATCAAGGTTATTGTTGCCAAATGTCATCTTTGATATGTGTCCTTTGGTCCTAGAATTAAGGCCCTGAGCTGACAACACCAACAGGCACAACCCAGAATACCAGTGAAGAGTTCCCACAGGAAAATCTGGTTTATGACATGGAATGGCATTATGAGACAAGAATACAGCAGGGCAAAAAAATTCCCAGTATCAGAGACAGGCAAAAATTATGCATTATAATTCCCGTCATCTGCTCATCTGTCCATCCTCTCACCCACTGAAACATTATTCACTCTTTCAAGGATTCAGTCAACACAAGTCACTACAATTTGTTTGGCAATAAAGAGCATAGTTAAATAAACCCCGGGGTCTGCCTTCAATGAATGGATCCTCTTATGCAGGAATGTTGAGTAAATGGTCAGACAAGCCATTCTGCATTTCCTCTTGACCAAGCAAATGTGCATTCTTTCCTGAAGGATCCTTATGCAACCTGAGGATCCTTCAAAGCCACCATTGGGCAGCTGCCACCAATTATTGGAGTTGTGAGGCAAAGTGGAACTGACTTCCATACTTAGTTCAGAAGAGAGAAGAAGGGGAAATTAAAATGATTGGGCATTATACACATTAGGCACATATTATTTCATTTAATCCTCAAAAAAAACCCTTAATATGGGGCGCCTGGGTGGCTTAGTCGGTTAAGCGTCCGACTTTCGCTTAGGTCATGATCTCGCGGTTCGTGGGTTCGAGCTCCGTGTCGGGCTCTGTGCTGACTGCCAGCTCAGAGCCTGGAGCCTGTTTCAGTCTGTGACTCCCTCTCTCTCTGACCCTCCCCTGCTCATGCTGTCTCTCTCTCTCTCCTAGAAATAAATAAAACATTAAAAAAAAAAACCCTTAATAATTCATCTTATTATCCCTATTCAACTGGTAAAGGAACTAAGATTTCAGACAGTATGTTATTTAGCCAAAATCACTTATTTAGGTGGAAACTACGTTTGAACCAGGTATGTCTAGAACCAGGGTGTGGGTCCCCTTTATCAGGCGAACCTGCGCCCAGGTATATGTCCAAAGCTGGCAAAACAGAGCTACATGAATGTGACAGAATGCTGCCATGCTAAGATGGCATGTGGGTGGGAGAGCCTGTGTCTGTGATGAAAGCAGGAGTGGGAAGCTATAGATCTGCAGAGGCCTCTTCCCTCCTGCCCCAGGTGTGGGGGCTGGAGCCCATCTCCTCATACTGCAGGATGGAAATGAACAGATAATAGTTAAGGGTGAACTTAGGGCCAGAAAAGGAGTTCAACTGAAGTGAAGTTTATGTATAGATAGAAGTAACTATAAACATCAAATAGCAACATATGCAAGTCACTTTTCTCTACAAATAATATATGGCCCAGTTTTTTAACTTTCTTGATTTTCTAAGCCACTGCGTTAAAGCATTGGCCAAGATGTATGTGAGGCTTTAGCACATAGATTCCCCAGGACTAAAGTAAGGGCATTGGCAAGAATGAGACTAATCCCAATGGAAAGGTGGAGAAAATCTTGGACTCTGCCAGGAGCTTCTACACAAGCATGTGCTGAGCTGGTGGCAGATGGAGAACCCAGGAACCTGGTAATATTTTTCACTTTCCATGTGAATAACCTGGCAGCAAGGAGGCACAGCTGGTCTCGCCTAGGTGGCAACTTTCATTTTTCTTTCTCTTACTCCAAGATTTAGAGTTTACTGGAGAGTTAGAGGTGCCTTGGTTGACTGCACTCTATAAACAGTGTACTATGGAAACTGCCAATTCTCCAGAAGCAAAGAAATGGGAAGTTCATCATGTGGGTTCATTACTATTTTCCTTTGTAATGGAAGTCTCATAGGTTTGGAAAATTTTCACCTTGGGGGAAATGTAGAATGGTATTTTCATAAGACTTTTCCCTTTGGCTAAAATCCAACTGGGAAAATAGTGGGTTTCCATTTTGTTACAAGATTTTTAGATAGATTAGCTTACTGAATTTTCACAATAATCCTATGTTTAGGATTTATTATTCAAATAAAAGTGCTTATCCTCACCCCCACTAAACAAGAAGCTGAACAGACAGAAATCTGGAAAAATCAAGTCAAGTCAGCTTTTTTTTTTTTTTTTTTGGAAAGGAAGACTTTATCCAATGGTAGATTTCAAGTTTTGGAGAAAAGTGTCCATTCTGGAGGTACAACAATTATTTGGTCTTTATGAGTCCAGTTTAGGCCCTCTTTCCCAGTTGACTCCTCATACTTCCCACTTACTGGAAAGCCCCTTCAGACTTCAGTCTTGGCTTAGAAACCATGAAATCACTCCACAGACCCAGGCCTAAGAGGTGACTGTTAGAACTTTAGGAAGCCTAGATCCCCTCTGGTAGGCCAGACCCTCAGGAAAGATGGTGGTGTGGTAGTAGTACAGAGCCATCAGGGGACTATTGTGTCCACATGGTGGGGGTGAAAGGTGGGGGGTGAAATATGTTGTAGGGGGAGGTCTGGTGACACAAAGTGAGGAATGCTGAAGTGATAACTGAAGAAGTTCTCCTTCTTTTGTCAAATATGCAGTATAAAACTTGCTGCATAATAGATGAATATAATAGATGGATGAATCATCGATATAACTACATGAATGGATAAATCTGTCTTTTTCTATCTCACTCCCTGCCTTCTTGAAATGCATTTTAAAAAATTTTCACTGTTTGTTTTTTGGGGAAACTCGACGGTGTGAGTTTGAGTTCTGGTCTCCATCTTGGAGCATCTTCAGAAAGACCTCCCTGAAAATTGATCCTTTTTTTTTTTTTTAAAGTTTATATTTTTATTTTGGGAAAAGAGAGAGAGAGAGAAAGAAAGTGGAGAATCCCAAACAGCCTCTGCACTTTTAGCATTGGAGCCCAATGAGAGGCTCAAACTCATGAACTCTGATATCACTACCTGGGCTGAAATTGTTAAAATCAAGAATCAGGTGCTTAATCAAATGAGCCACCCAGGCACCCCTGAATCAATCCCTTTAAAATCTACTACAACTGATCTCATTTCCAAGTTGTGTTTGAATGCCCCATGATATATAATTCTCAGCAAAAAATAAATCCCTCAACTTGAAACATCTACACTTTATTGAAACATCTACATCTTTATTCTTTTTATCTTTACATAGTTAGAAAATTAACATCCTAATATCAAGAATTTTGGCCCTACCATACACCAGCTTGAGTGTTGATATGCATTCCAATGGAGACCCAGATGTGTGAAGAGCTATGAGGGCATGCTGGACTCTGTGAATTTCCTATGAGCACCTACTATTTCTTCATTTCTGATGCCTGCTGCTCTATTAATATTTAAGTGGGGAGTATTGTGTCCAGAGTTAAAAATCCTTCTTTCAGATTTTACTTCTGCTAAGATGGAGTAACTGAAATTGGGCTTATCTTCCTTCTTGAAACATCTTTTAAATATGCAGGGGAAATACATGGAGCAATTAGTCTCAAGACAATGGGCAGTAAGGCACTGAAGGACAGTGATTCCTGAGAAATGGTGGTGGTGGAAATACAATAACAACAATGCAAGCCATGAGGTTATCCCAGATTACCATCTGGAGAAAGGATTTGGACCACCGTGCAAGGACGGGGAACCAAGAGGAAACTGGTGGTCTCCCTGGTTGATTCAGCAGAACTAAGAGTCAAGAGTAAGTAAGGCAGCCTGAGTTCACAGGGCAGAGCGCCAAAGAGGAGAAGCAGAGAGGGAAGTATAGAGATCTCAGAGGCTGAATAATGATCAGTGAGTGCCTGCATCTGAGGAAACTAACCAAAGTCTGGGGAAGAACCATCTGAAAAGATCAGAGGAAATGGTGCCTGGAACTTAAATGGGGTCCAATACAGTGTTTGTTCCCAAAAGCCAGGGTAGAAAAATCTTGTGACTGATGGGGTATACAAAGGTTCTTGCCTCAATAGTGATAAAAATTAGGTGCAGACAACATTCTATGGGAAATAAAAACAAGCCATAAAATAATCAAATTATTTCCAGCCAACTTAAGTGTGTCCTGGGAAAGGTGGGAAGGGAGAAAATTCAAGAATATAGGAATGCAAAACTATCCAGTACACAAAATGTCAAAATTTACAATATTTTACATCCAATAAAAAAATTCTAGGCATGTAAAGAAGCAGGAAATCACACCCCGTAAGGAGGGGAGAAAAAAAAACAATCAAAATTGACTTAGGGTTTCTGGTTCCAGGACAAGATGAATTGACACATTTCTCCCTATTTCTTCCTCAGGAACAGCTGAAAACACTGGGCATTACAGATATAATAAATATAAAAAAAACTGAAAAACTGAGAGAAGGAGACAGATTGGCTAGAGGACTCAGGAGCCAAAGCATGTAAAGTGGTGAGTTGTTTGGCTATTCTTTTTGCTCAGTATATTACAGTCTGTGGGCTGAGAAAATGCATATGGGAAATGCCAGTGGGGACAAACAAAATGGCCCATCCATCGGGGGTGGTGTCTAAAAAGTCATGATAGGAAGCTGGACTGACAACTCTGCCTGACAGCAATTGATACCATGGGGGGGAAATCACCCCACCATGGTATCAATGTATGCCCAATGGAAAACAATAACAAGACACTTTCTCCCAAAAGGTGTAGTACCAGCAGAGACCTAGTGGGAAGCCAGAACACCTACCTCTGTCCATCTGTAATGAGCTGGGTTTTTTTTTCTTTCTGTGAATGGATGTTGTATTTTGTTAAATGCTTTTTCTGTGTCTATTAAAAAATCACATGATTCTTATCATTTCTCTTCTTGATGTCATGCTTCATGTTGATGGATTTGGGAATATTGAACTACCCTTGCAACTGAGAAATAAATCCCACTTGATCTTGTCAAATGATTCTTTTAAGGTACTGTTGGATTCAACAGTATTTTATTGAGAATGTTTGCATTCATTCTCATCCAGGATATTGTCCTGTATTATTTTTCAGTGGAGTCTTTGTCTGAGTAATGCTGGCCTCAGAATGAATTTAGGTTTTTCTTCCTTTATTATTTTTTGGAATAGTTTGAAAAGAATATGTATTAACTGTTCTTTTAATGTTAGAATTCACCTGTGAAGCCATCTGGTACTAGACTATTGTTTGTTGGGAGTCTTTTCTTTACCAATTCAATTTCTTTGCTTGTTATCAATCTGTTCAATTTTTTATTCTTCCTTTTTTAATTTTGGTAGTTTATGTTTCTAGGAATTTATCCATTGCTTCTAGGTTATCCAATATTTTGGTATAAAGTTTTTCATAATATTCTCTTATAATTATTTGTATCTGTGGTGTTAGTAATTGTTTTTCCTCTTTTATTTCTGATTTTATTTATTTTAGTCGTTCTCTTTTTCTCTTGATATGTCTGGCTACAGATTTATCAATGTTATTCAAGTTTTCAAAGAAGCACATCCTGGTTTCATTGATCTATTGTTTTTTCTTTTTAAGTTTCTGTATCATTTATTTTAGCTCTATTATTTATTATTTTCTTCTTCTGGCTTCAAGTTTTGTTTCTTATTCTTTTTCTATCTCCTTTATGTGTAAGATTATGTTGTTTACTTGAGAATTTTTGCTACTGAAGTAGTTCTGTATTACAATATACTTTCCTCTTACAATTGCTTTTGTTGCATCCCAAAGGTTTTGGATCATTCTGCTTTCATTTTCATTTTTCTCCATGTACTTTTTATTTCTGTTTTTTTAAATTTCCTAGTTGACCCACTCATTGTTTACTAGCATATCATTTAACCTCCATGTTTTTATGGTCTTTCCAGATTTTTTCTTGTGGTTTACTTCTAATTTCATAGCAATGTGATGAGAAAACATGCATGGTATGATTTTGAGCTTGAATTTGTTGAGGTTTGTTTTGTGGTTAATATGTGATCTCTTCCCATGTCACCTGAAAAAAAGTAGTTTGCTCTTTTAGTATGAAATGTTCTGAATGTATCTGTTAAATCCATCTGTTCTAATATGTTATTCAAAGCCATTCTTTTTTCCTTTTGGATATCCTATTTAGATGTCCATTGATGTAAGTGGGGTGTTAATGTCCCCTACTATTATTGTATTATTATTATCAATTATTTCCTTTAAATTTGTTATTAACCCTCTTAGGTATTTGAGCACTCCTATGTTGAGTGCATAAATATTTACAGTTCTTATATCTTCTTACTGGATTGTCTCCTTTATTATTATGCAGTGTCCTTATTATTCCTCATTACAGTCTTTGTTTAATTTTTATTTTTTTGAATGTTATTTATTTGTTTTGAGAGAGAGAGTGAGAGACCAGGGGAGTTGTGGAGAGAGAGAGAGAATTCCAAGGTATCAGGGCAAAGTCCAATGCAGGGCTCAAATCCACAAACTGAGATCATGATCTGAGCGGAAACCAAGAGTTGGATGCTTAATGTACAATCTGTTTGGTTTTTTTACTTTTATTTTTAATTTTTTAAAAAACTTTTTTTAATATGTATTTATTTTTGAGACAGAGAGAGATAGGGCATGAGTAGGGGAGGGGCAGAGACAGAGGAAGACACAGGATCCAAAGCAGGCTCTGGGCTCTGAGTTGTCAGCACAGAGCCTGACATGGGGCTTGAACCCACAAACCATAAGATCATGACCTGAGCTGAAGTGGGACACTTCACCTACTAAGCCACCCAGGCACCCCTCTAATCTTTGTTTTAAAGTCTTTTTTGTCCAATATAAGTATTGCTACTTTAGCTTTCTTTTGACATTCATTTGCATGATAGATGTGTCTCCATCCTCTCACTTTCAATCTGCAGGTGTCTTTAGGTCCAAAATGAGTATTGTTGGCAACATATAGATGGGTCCTGGTCTTTTTTTTTTTTTTTTAATCAGTTACCCTATGTCTTTTTATTGGAGCATTAAGTCTATTTACATTCAAAGTAATTATTGATAGGTACATATTTATTGCCATTTATTACTTGTTTTGTGGTCTGATTCTTTCTTGTTATTCTCTTATTCATGGTTTGCAGATTTTCTTTAGTGATACATTTGGTTTTTTGTTATTTTGCTTATTGATTTTTTTTTAAAATTCATTTTTGAGAGAGAGATAGAGACAGCATGAACAGGGGAGGATCAGAGAGAGAGGGAGGCACAGAATCTGAAACAGGCTCCAGGCTCTGAGCTAGCTGGTAGCACAGAGCCCGATGAGGGACTCGAACTGCGAGAATCATGACCTGAGCCGAAGTCGGACGCTCAACCGACTGAGCCACCCAGGCGCCCATGTTTGATTTTTTAATATTTATTTATTCTTTGAGAGAGAGAGAGAGAGCAAGAGAATGGAAGGGACAGACAGAGGGAGACAGAGAATCTGAAGAAAGCTTCAGGCTCTAGGCTGTCAGCACAGAGCCTGATGTGGGGCTTGAACTCACAAACCACAGATCATAACCTGAGCTGAAGTCAGATACTTAACTGACTTAGCCACCCAAGCACCCAATAGTGATATATTTTGATTTATATCTTTTTATTCTTTGTATGTTTATTAATGGTTTTTGATATATTATTACCATTAGGTTTGTGTATAACTTCTTTTGTATTTTAAGTTGATGGTTGTTTAAGTTTGAACCCATTCTTTTCTCCTCATGTTTTAGGTATATGTTATTGTATTTTGTATCCTTTTTTTGTGAGTTCCTTGACTTATTTTTTTACAGAAAAATTAATTTTTACTGCTTTTGTGTTTCCTATCTTTATTCTGTCACTTCTGGTCTTTATTTCCACTCAGAGTCCTCTTAATATTTCTCTTAGGGCTGGTTTAGTTGTCACAAACTCCTTTAGTTAGTTTGTTTCTGTTGTTTGTTTGTCTTGGAAATTCTTTACCTTTCCTTCTATTCTGAATGATAGCCTTGTTGGATAGAATACTTTCGCTGCAGATTTTCCTTTTCCACATTTTGAATATATCATGCCACTCCTTTCTGGTTTGCAAAGTTTATGTTGAAAAATTTCCTAGCAGCCTAATGTGTTTTCCTTTGTAAGTTACTGACTATTTTTACTGCTTTTAAGATTTTTCCTTTATTACTATATTTTGCAAATTTAATTACAGTACATCTTGATATGGGAATGCTTTTGTTGATTTTGATGGGAGTTCTCTGTGCCTCCTAGATCTGGATCTGTTTCCTTCCCCAGATTAGGGAAGTTTTATTTCTTCAAATAAATTTTCTGTCCTCTTTCCTTTCTCCTTCTCCTTCTCCTCCTCCTCCTCCTCATCCTCCTCGTCCTCCTCGTCCTCCTCCTCCTCTTCCTCCTGGGACTTCTATAATATAAACGTTATTATGTTTGATGGAGTCACTGAGTTCCTAAGTCTATTCTAATTCTGTGTAATTTCTCTCTCTTTCTCCTTCTAGGTCACTAATTGATTCCTCTGCTTCTTCCATCTTGGTCTTCATTCCATCCAGCATGTTTCTTGTTTATGTATTGAGCTCTTTATCTCTGCAATGTTATTCTTTACTTCCGTGTTAAGGGTCTCATTGATGTCTTCCACTCTTTTCTCAAGTCCATTGACCGTCCTTATGATCATTGCTTTAAATTCTCCATCTGGCATGTTACGTATATCCGTTTTTGCTTAGATCTATGCTGTGACCTTATCTTGTTCTTCTATTTCATATAACTTTCTCTGTTTCCTCATTTTGTGTGCCTCTCTGTATCTCTTTCTGTATTGTAAGAAAGTTAGATGTGTCTTATGCCCTTGAAAGTAGTTTGTTTATGAAGAAGAACTCCTGGAGTGCCCTGCAGTGCAGTGCCCCCTGTTTACTAGAAACAAGCACTTCAGGAGCATATCCTCTGTGTGCTGCTTGAACCCTGCTGGTGTGTCTATGTCACTTTTCCTCTCAGTGCAGTCTTCTGCGCTGACTTTCTGATTGTTGTGGGCTGGGCTAGGTGTTAGTCAGGTCCAGGTAGATCAGCTCTGAGAGGCCATGCATGCTTGAGAACTTGGGAGCAAGGTGGTAGTGTTAACAAACTTTGCATTGGGCCTCTAGTCTTATGCTGGATCCCCCACAGTGCTGTGCGACTAGGTGCTGCACATCAGGGTGGCGGAGGAACAAGGCTGGGCATGGTGCTTGAAGATAGCTGAGGGTACGGATGGGTAGAAAATATGGTGACAGCTGTGCAACTGGTGACTGAGCAGGGCCATGAATGCAGCTTTAACAAAATTTGCCCTGAGTCCTGGGCCACATCTACAAGTATCTGTGCAGTCCCACCTCCCATAGATGGTTCTGTGTTTATGCCAAGGGCAGGCAAGAAAATGGCACTTTCCAGCTCCCTCATTTTCAAAGTCCCTAACACGGTCTGAAACATGTATGAGCAAATGTGTGTCCATTTGCACCCCCTCATGGTGTGTTAACTGCCATTTTTGTGTTGCTTTTCCAGCAGGCTGTAGTCTCTATAAAGGCAAGGCCCCAGCTATCACTCGCCCTCCTGGCTTGCCCAGTAGGTCACCTGGCTTTTCAAGTTCCAGACTACAAGTCTGATGGGTTTTACAAACCCATGGAATTCAGTCCCTCTGTTTTTTAAAGCCAAATATTATGAGGGTAAGTCTTCCCTGTGTGAGCTCCCTGGCACATGGGCCTGTTTCTCTACCCTTTTCACATGCACAGTTCCTTCCCTCGTGTGTGCAGCATCTCTCCACCTTTCTGACCTTCCTACACTTTCAGATACAGCTTCTTCTCTATATTTAACAGTGGGTTTTTTTCTGCCAGTCTTTGGATCATTCTCCAGTTTATTGCGATTGGATGTGGATGATATCTAGTTGTAAATGTGGAACGTGGTGAGCTCAGAGTCGTCCTTCTCTTCCATCTTCCCAAGCTCCTGGAACATTTTTTTCCAATATCTATTCTGATGAAAACTTAAACAGGACAAAAATATGAATCAAGGGAAACAACTTGATAAAGTACAACTATAAAAACTTCTGGCTAAAATCATATTCAATGGTAAAAGACTGAATGCTTTCCCATAGACTAGGAGAAACTTAAGGATCTCTGCATTCACCACCATTATTTATCCAAGTATTAGAAGTTTCAGACAGTAAAATAAAGGAAGACAAAGAAATAAACCTCACAAGAATCAGAACGGAAGATATACAACTATCTTTCTTTGTAGATGACACAATAGTCTAAGTAAGATATCTCAAGAAATATTTTTTAAAAACTAATAAGTGATTTTAAGAAAGTCATAGGATATGTAATCAACTAAAAAAAACCTGGATTTCTGTACACTAGCAATTAATGTATAGAAAATGAATTTAAATATACAATAAAATTTAAAACAACTAAAAAGATGAAATGGGCATAAATCTAACAAATATTTATAGGATTTATACATTGAAATCTATATTATCTAAGAGAAGTTAAATAAATGGAGATATACATCATTTTCAAGAAGTGGAGGATTCAACATAGAAAAGAAGTCAATATTATCAAAAATTGATATGTGCTTTAATGTAAATTCTATCAAAACCCGAGTAATTTTTTTTAATTTTTGATAGATATAAGTAAGATTATAATAAAATGTATTTGCAAGGGCTAAGGAACTAAACTAAACAAACAATTTTGAAAGAGAAGAATAAAATAGGAGAAATCAGCATACTTGATTTCAAGGGATATGATACTGCTATAGTAGCAAGACTGCATGGTATTGGTGGAGAGATAGTTGTAGACATCAGTTTCTGTAGAAAACTTAGAAATAGACTCACACTACTATGGGCAATTGATTTTTGACGAAGGTGTGAAGACAATTTATAAAGGAAGAATAACCTTTTCAACAAATGGTGCTAGATAAAGACTATACCAACAAAAATTATACAAAATAAAATGCAGAGAGAAAGATGTGAAGTCTATAAGAAAAAGATAAAAGAAATGTTAAACAATACAAAAAGTAACCCAAAATAGGTCATACTTTCAAGTATAAAATACGAAAATATAAACCTTTTACCAGAAAAAAGAGAGAAAAATCTGAAACCTAGGACTTGGCTAAGATTTCTTAAACATGATGCCAGGGAGCCTGGGTGGCTCAGTCAGTTAAGTGTCTGATTTCAGCTCAGGTCATGATCTCATGGCCCATGGGTGTGAGCACTGTGTTAGGCTCTGTGCTGACAGCTCGGAGTCTGGAGCCTGCTTCTAATTCTGTGTCTCCCTCTCTCTCTCTTTCTCCCAGCTCATGTTCTGTCTCGTTTTTTCAAAAAGAAATAAAAAAACATTAAAAATTTTAAAAAATTCTGAAACATGATGCCGAATGCATGATTCATAAAAGAAAAAAACAATTGAACTTAACCAAAGTTGAAAACTTTTGCTCTGTGAAAGATAGATGAAAGGATAAAAAAGACAAACTACATTCTGGGAGAAAACATTTGAAAATTTATATTTGACAAAGAAGTGAAATATAGAAAGAACTCTGAAAACTAAATAGTAAAAAATCCAGTTAGAAAATGGGCAAACAGAGGAGAGGGCAAGATGGCGGAGAAGTAAGGAGCTCCGTACTTGCACTCGCGCCCATACATCACACAGAAAAGATCCGAAGACATTGGAAACCTTACAAAACCTGAGAGATTGGGAGAAAAAAGACGCAGAATCCACTGAGAGAGACTTCTAACGTGAGTGCGAACCGGAGAAGATAAAATCGGGCAGGGATCGGAGACTCCAGGGGGGGAGGCGATCCCCCTCTACCCTCTACGGGGAGTGAGAGGGGAAAAGGAGAGAGTCCGAAACAGAAAAACCTCCGCACGGGGGAGAAAAACCTCC